>NC_054371.1:200924490-201136990 GCF_017654675.1 Xenopus laevis
CTTAGAACCTTTACACTGGAAACACGATTTGCAGTATGTTCCTATTCAGGCACAGCTAATGTAGCCCCACATGCGTGAACTCACTCCACCCCCACAGCTGCTTGCTACTATGAGCTGGGATTGCCCACACCACTCCCAGTGCTTCAATTATTGATCACACACAAATCTCCCCTCCCTGTCCCTTCCAGCTGGAGCCTTTTACCTTTTTTCTTATTCAGTACTTAAAAAAATCAGCTCTGTGTGTATTTGATTGAGAGACTTTGTTCTCTTTTTCTTGCTGTTCAGCACTGCAGTAGAAATCTAACTGCAGAGTAAGATCCACCCAATCCGCCTTCCTCCCTTTGCTGGTGGCCCTTCAGCACCAAGAAGAGGTGGACAGCTCCCAGCACTTTCCTCTGCTGTTCCTGATGCTCAGAACGGGCTGAGCCAACTGCCACCCAGTGCCCAGACACTGCTGCTACTGCTGCATTAGAGAGGTGAGTGGAGCTGACAGCTGCGATTTTTCTATCCTTACTTTTCCATGAAGCATCCGTGCGATTCTACCGGCTGCTTTTTAGCTGCAGAGCATTGCATTTAGGTACACTCAGCAACTTTTAACAGTGGTCTCTTGCTGTTGTGGGGAGCTCGATGCTAGACTGTTTTTTATACAGTGTATTGCTTTCTCCCTGTACCATAAAGCAGTTTGGCTCATGTTTGGAAAGTTCCATTGGATTGCACTAGTGATGCAGAAAAACGCAAATCAAGCCTTACATTAATGGATATCTCACTCTGCGAATGGATTGGGAAATCATTATAAGGACATTAGTACTAATGGATATCTTATACCTCAAATGAATATGCAGAGTAATATATTATATTAGTATTATAATGTTCCAACTGAAAAGGCTCTACGAGACCATCAGAAAAAAAAAAAATCCTGTGAATGGGAAGGTATAGCTTTCTCTATTCTCCCTGATAGGAGACTGTATAGTGGGAAAGTTATTGCAGTCCTGTAGTTGGCTGGAAGTGCAGAAAGCATGCTGCAGAACCACAGCAACTGCCGCCTGCGCTGCCAGAACCCACTGCAGTGCACTCTTCTCAAGGTCCCTCCAGCAGCTCAGGGGTTAACCCAGGAACTTGGCACAATCTGCAAGGACTGAGTCATCCCCACGAGCTGTCATTTGTCAAACAACTGCACTCAGAAGCAAATGCAGAGTGTCAGGGCAAACCAAATCTCATTACCAGAATCAGTGTGCGTCAAATGGTGGGCTGTGATTGATAGTAGCCACTTTCCCCATACTAATAGCCATTCCAGGATGAGGTGGAGGAGAGGAGAGTTCAAGAAGGAGAACAATGCTCACTGGAGGTTTATTGGTGGGTTTCATATTAAGAAGCCTAAGCTGCAGTGAACTGCAGTGCAGAGACATAAGGTTATCTGGGAGCATCCTGGCTTGGAGGGGTATTTAACCCTTAAGTGACAACACTGCTAATTGTCTGTTGCCTCCAGCCTTCTGCATGAACATTAAATATAAAAGGAATGCCATTATGCGTGGCATTTATACCTACCACTGTTTAATCATAGTGTGGCACACGCTCAAGTGCACCTTTATAGTTTTGTTTTCAACCAAACCGAACTACTATTGCTTTTCTGAAACTTCAGCATAAATCCACTTGTAACACAATGGACAATTTAGCTAAATGACCCATAAACTGCGCCGATTTTACTTTCACAGCCCTCACTTCCTTAAGCACAAGGGGCAAGCGGATAAATGCATTCCATGCAATATAGATAGACATTAAAGAACAACCTTCCGCTGATTCTATTAAATGATACAGCAAATCATTCTATTAAAAAAATGTGATTATACATTGTACGTTATTTATTACTGATATTCTGATGTATAATTATTGCACATTTTTTTTTAAAAAAAATCTTTAATAGACTATTTGGTCATCATACAATGTTTTACATTAAGAGAAAATGCATGTATGAGTGGTTTGGTCTCATGCCTTGACGCTTCATCTCCCCATATGCACCACAACTGCGCAAAGTCATATACATCACCGCTTTTCATCTAGTCACCATTCCAGCAGGCTCTGCTGTAACCCTTCATCCATTTACACGAATTGCTATGTACTACCGTATGTACCCATTTACACCTCAAGGATGTCATTGTCTGCTTTGAGTTACACACCCATTTAGCCGCAGAGACAATATCATCAATTTTATACCCTAGGCAAAATCGCTTGCTCCATGATGCATATTTGATTCTCAATGTTCTGTAGGTGGAAGGCTTGCTGAATTCCAATAGAAAGTGGTGGCAGAGCTCCTTGCAGGTTTTCGTTTAAATATAAGTACAACGTTTTTCAGTACATTATGCATCATTCTAACTTCTCGTAGCCCTCATTTCTAGAAATCATTTTTAAATATTAAGATATTCTTTTATGTCAAAATGGAAAATGTCAGAAGCAAGCTGATTCTGTCTTTTGATCCTGATGTTTAAGTGAGCTTTAGTCATAATGATCATTTGAACGTTCCAGAAACATGTCTGTGGTTTTCAGATTCCAGTTGTGCTTGTATTTAAACCTAAATGAGGGTTACAACATATGTACATGGGGCTAGCAAACATTACTTGGATTTTAAGCTCTATGGGGGAAAGGGACCTTTCTCCAATGTCCCTTACCATATAGCACTTAATCCCTGTATATTTATATATTGCAATTTAGTTTTCTGTAAAAATATAAAGAGCTGAATATACTAGTACAAGTATGGCATCTGTTATCCAAAAAGGTCTGCATTACAGGAAGGCCATCTCCCATAGATTCCATTATAATCAATAATTCAAATTGTTAAAGACAATTTCCTTTTTCACTCTAATAATTAAACAGTACCTTGTACTTTATCCCAACTAAGATTTAAGTAGATGCAAAACAGTCCTATTGGGTTTAATTTGTCAATTAACCATTTTTTGATAGACTTGATCCAAATCAGGGAAAGATCCCTTATTCAGAAAACACCATGTCCCAAGCATTCTGCATAACAGGTCCCATACTTGTGCATCTTTGCACACAGGCCATTAAAAATGTTGCTTTCACCCCCAGAGAATCATCATCTAAACTACTTCTACATATACAATAAAAATATAACATTGGGCTGAATTGCTATCATCTACTTTTCTGGTCCCAACAATCCTTTCAAATCTTACGTATATGTGGTTTTAAGAAAGGGTCATTTCACTCCATTGTTAGGAACATGATGGCCTGTGGGATTTTAAGCCATAGAATCTCTTCCATCAGTTCAGAGCGAATCTGACTGATCATGAATGGTGTGTCTGCTTATTACTTCTGTAACTGAACATGTGAAACCAATCAAGCCTAATTGTACCAAGAGCAATCATATTGCTGGTGACAAGTCACAGTTATAAATCTATGAGCACTGGGGAAAGTGCCTCTATCTCTGAGCTGATGAGTCATTTGAGATTTGCATTGGTTCATGTCATTGTTTGAAGGTGCATTGCTTTAGGATTTGCTCAGCTTCAGGGGCTGGTTTGGGAATGTTTATGCAGAGGAAACAGGAATTTGGGCAAAGACACACACTAGCACATTTATTGCATTGATGCTGATTTTTGTTTCTTACCAAGTTTATTTAAAGCAATGATATTAATTGGTAAATAAGTGGCATTTTAATTGCGAGAAGAAATTAAGGGGTAATTTACTGTTCACCATAGGCAGAAGTGCAAAAGCAGTAAGGAATGCAAATGTGTGTTTTCATGCATGGGGGAATGACTTTGCTATGGCAGATAAAAAAATGCAGAGCAAGTTGTGCAGCATCAGGGGTGTGTTGTCCAACTTGACCTCACTTCCTTGGGTCATTGAGCAGGCAGTAAGGACAAGGCCCTATTGGAGCCAGCAGCTTATCCTCTACCCTAATTTTGCAAGTATGACTAATATACAAATTAGCAGGCAGTTGGAAGAATGCTTGTCTACTGTTTCTCATGAATACAGAGCTGCCGAATGCAGGCAGCGCTGTATTCAGCTGTAGCTCCAGTAAGGACAATCGGGGTTTTTATGAGAGGGGCCCAGTGCAAATTGTGCACACAACCCTGCAAGGTAAAGTTAATTTGATGCAGAAAGCAGATAGAGGAAATAAACGATAAAGATTATGTAGCTATGGGAAAGTATAATAATAAATAATAAGTTGAAAAAATGAAAGTATGATTGGGAAATATACTTTAGGGAGCACAGAACTTCCGAAGTCTAAGAAGAGTAATTGACACAGAGGCAAAGTAACGAGGATTTTAGATAATGTGAGGCAGAAGAAGAAAATAAAACAAAGACCAATTGTAAGGTTGCTAAGAATAAGACATTCTATAACCTGGATTTATAATTCAGCTGCCCCTAGGCCAGAGGGTCCTGTGCTTGCCCCCCCCCCTGAAAGCACTGGAGATTAGGCACGGACTGTTAAAAAGCTGCGTGTCCCAAGTACTTAAAAAAAAATTTGAATGTGGCTAGGAGGCATGCCACCCCTAAAGTCTTGACGTCTTGGAAAGGCCACAAATCCAGGCCTGTCGATAACATTCTAATGGGGTCATGTAATAAAAGACATTCCATTTGCACAGGTGCAGTGAACCCATAGCAACCAATCAGCAGGTAGCATTTACTGGTCACGTGATTAAAAGCAAATATCTTATTGGATCGCTATAGCTGCTGGGCAAACTCAGTGCCTTTTATTGCAGATGGGGTTAAAGGCAAATTACCCTCTTGTCTTCACAGAGCTGCTGAGCTGAAAGCCTGCTGTTTGCAGTCTAAAACTCTGGTATCTCAGAAACCACTAGGATAGAAAATGAATGTAAATTGCAAAAGTCCTTTGAGAACATCATTGGATAACTTTACATAAAATCATTTTTTTGGGGTTTAGATCCACTTGAAGGCAGAAGTTTGATCTCAGAAACTCCTAAACTGCGCATAGTTTTTGCAAAGACAAAGGCTCACTAAAATACAAAGGCCCTATTAAAGTGGCATAAAAGAAAAATAAGAAGAATCTACCTTAAAGTGCAATCAAAGCGCCGAGAATTGTATCCACCAACCCATTTCTGTCCATGTCTCTTGTGAGAAGTGCACTAGAAAAAACATACAAAGCAGTGTTTGATTGTGTCTGTTTCACTTTTCCGCTCACTGACTGAAGGCCTGAGTTTTTATAGAGAGAACCCATTTGTGTCTTGTCAATCCTGCCCTGTTATATTGTCTCTGTCAATAATGCAGCACTCTAGTAATTAGACCGTCACACGAATGCCTAAAACCTTTAGAAGTACAAAAACATTCTATAGTTAGCCCCATTATTATAGGGTGTTCTTATGCAAAAATAAAACCTAAAGATTTAAACTTCCCCCCTAAATGTAGCTTTCTATTGTGGGGAGAAAAGGTTAAGCTTTTTGATCCATGACAGAAGCTCAATTAATCTGATTGAGCCTCGAAACAAACCACAGTTGACTTTTTTCTGCTTTCCATTGGCTCAGGCTATAAGGGGGGCTCTGTTTAGTTTCCTCCTAATATCTAATGCTTTACATGCGCATAAACTCCATTCATTGCCATAATACCCATGCATTTCATACTGTATTGTATTCAAGAACCCTCTGTTCTAGTGCATTTAATAAAACCAGAAAAAAATATGTATGGCTTGTTTACTAACAGGTCCCATACCTGTAAAAGAGTATTGGGAAAAGCACAAGAAAAAAAATAATATTTTTAAATTAAAGGGATACTGTCATGGGAACATTTTTTTTTCAAAATGAATCAGTTAATAGTGCTGCTCCAGCAGAATTCTGCACTGAAATCAATTTCTCAAAAGAGCAAACAGATTTTTTTATATTCAATTTTGAAATCTGACATGGGGCTAGACATATTGTCAATTTCCCAGCTGCCCCAAGTCATGTGACTTGTGCTCTGATAAACTTCAATCACTCTTTACTGCTGTACTGTAAGATGGAGTGATATCAACCCCCTCCCTTTTTCCCCCCAGCAGCCAAACAAAAGAACAATGGGAAGGTAACCAGATAGCAGCTCAATAACACACGATAATAGCTGCCTGGTAGATCTAAGAACAACACTCATGAAAACCAAAAACCCATGTCCCACTGAGACACATTCAGTTACATTGAGAAGGAAAAACAGCAGCCTGCCAGAAAGCATTTCTCTCCTAAAGTGCAGGCACAAGTCACATGACCAGGGGCAGCTGGGAAATTGACAAAATGTCTAGCCCCATGTCAGATTTCAAAATTGAATATGAAAAAATCTGTTTGCTTTTTTGAGAAATGGATTTCAGTGCAGAATTCTGCTGGAGTACCACTATTAACTGATGCGTTTTGAAAAAAAAACATGTTTTCTGATGACAGGATCCCTTTAAAGTAAATGATTTCCCCCAAAAGTAAACTACTCTATGCAGCATTCCATACTGATGTAAAGCACACAGAAATCCATTTTAAATGTATACACTGTCCTTTTAATTAATGTGAAAAAAAGATGCAAATAAATGAATAGTGAATGCAATATAGATGCACAATTCTGCCTGTCAGTACAGTAGCAAAGAGCAAAGCAAACATCCACTTCCTGGATATGTTCAATCATAATGACCGTGCATTTGCCAGGGACCTTTTCTCTTGCCCTCTTAAATATCTGCAGCCCCAGGGAATAGAGAATCATAATGTCTATGGGTTACACATAAAAAGCTGTATTTGTAAAGCGTCATCATTAAGTGTACTAGTTGTGCGCTGTCTTCACATGCCTCAGGAAATGAATTTAGATGACAAGAACTGATTTTATTGAAAGTTGTCTTTGCGTTAAATTTTATGCATCTAGAGTGATCTAGAAAGTTGAACAAAAAGGCAGTCTTCTATTGTGTAGCAGAAGCATATGCTATATGGATGAGTGTATATTTAGATTTACTTGAGAAATACTATAGCATTGTATAAATAGTGAATAAAGTACCCCCTCTTGTAAATTATAAGGATATTATAAGTTACCAAGGAGTTTCATGACTATATAAAAGCACGAGGCCGAAGGCCGAGTGTTTTTATACAGGTCATGGAACGCTGAAGTAACTTAAAATATCCTCATATTTTGCAACAGGGGGTACTTTATTTATTATAATATACAAATTTCAGGGAGTCATGTGGCAGAAATGACATCAGAACTCACGGTTTATAAGGATATCATGGCCTTTGTGTATTATATATATATATATATATACACACACACAAAACCTGGTGGGATTTCCGCACACCATTACTGATAACAACTGACCCGAGTGCTACTCACAAAAATGTAGTTAAATGCAGTTCTTGGGTAGGTGAGTGCACATCAGGAGCCTTTAGACAGAAAAACTTTTTTTAAAACTAAAAACTTTTATTAGAACATTTTTGGCCAATCTTTAAAATGTTCTAATAAAAGCTTTTAGTTTTAAAAAAAAGTTTTTATGTCTAAAGGCTTCTGATGTGCACACACGTACCCAAGAACTGTATATATATATATATATATGTATATATATATATATATATATCCATATACACCACAGTAAATGTAACTTTTCTCATATACAGGTAAGGAAATTCTTTTATCCAGGATTATTGAGACCAGTAGGTTGAAGGATGTGGGGTTTTCCCTGTATTTGGGGTGTTGTCTTTGTTTCTTCTCCATTCAGTTCCTGGTTGGAATGGGGGAGATAGTATATATATATAGTTGAAAAGTGTCAGGGCCTACCTAGAGGCTTTAGTGGGTTAGAATCGGGACCAAGGGGAAGCTGTATACTGAAAAATCCAATTCCTGGTAGGTTTAAGAGAGTACGTAGTCGTATCGAGGCAAAAGATCAGGGCAGGCAGCGAGTAGCAAAGTCGGGAACAAGGGAGGAGGTCAGGAACCAAAGGATCAAGGTAAAATAGCAATTTAGGAGCATCCCGGAATTTTACCAAGAAAGACTTATATTAAGGCATTGAACCTTGGTCTCTGGTGTCCTTTTATTTTACATTTTTGCACAGAAAATGAAACACAATGTTGTCACTCTCCTAACACATACAGCAGTTCGTTTGTATTCGCAGTCCATTAAGTTCAACTCCTTAAATAAAACCCAGCACATACACACACACACATATATATATGTATCACTATAACCTTGGATATTATGTCTGAACTCATCAAAGCCCCTCTTAAAGGCATTAATAGAATCTGCCATCACAACATCCCCCGGCAGTGCATTTCCCAACCTCACTGACCTCCCTGTGAAGAACCATTTTCACTTTTTTTATTTGTGAAAGTTCAGTTCCTCAAGGGGTGGCCGATAGTCATCCACAAATCCTTCTAAATAAATATACTTCCATTACCATTCAGTGTATTTATGTTATTATTACAGATATGGAGAATTTGGTAATGTGAGCAGAAAGGCATACCACAAAGAAAATGGGATTATAGTAGGCCTAGCTTTAGGTAGTAGAAAAACAAGTTACTAATATGTAGGCTGGGAATAGCAAAGGAATCACTAAATTATTTTGGCTTCTAAAACAAAATATTGAGGTAAGACGATAGACAACAGACAGACAATATAGACCTGGAATGTTTTGCATTTACATTTAGCATTGATTTCTGGAAAAAAACGTAAACTTATATTATTATTTGATGAATTATAAGTTAAAGCAATCTTTACAGTGACAAACGAAAACTCTGGCCTTAAATGGAAATGATATAAACCATGTTACCACAAGACATGAGTAAGGCAAAGCTGTTCAGTCTTTAATCTAATCGAGGTCTCATTAGAAGCGACTGGTATAGAATGCAACATTTATTTATGTCTGTCTCTTTGTATCTCTTGCCTATTGACTACTAGACCAGTGGATTTTAGACTTTGTGAATCCAAGGCGCTCTTTATGGCCCACCATTTGGTCAGGATCCCCTTGAGTTGATCAACTTTTTGATATGCTAAAGGGGTTCTATGCTGATAAAGGATTCTACTTGTTGTAGTATGGCAACAGCTTTAGCTCTGCCGGTAGGTCATACAGCAAGACTAGAGAGATTATTTATTTATATATATCTGACCCTAAAGGGCAAATATTGTTACCCGTGAGTTCCTTCTCTCAATTTTATCTCAAACCCCCCCACCAGTGGATGTTCCTGCTATGCACAGGGTTTTGATTATACTGCTGGCACAAAGAAGCTTGAGCATGTATGCCAGGTAAAGCTGTATTATGAACTTTAACATATTTAGCTGAAAAGCAGTACAGGTATAAGACCTGTAATCCAAAATGCTCAGGACCTGGGGTCTTCCAGATAATGCATCTTTCCGTTATTTGGATTTTCCTACCTTAAGTCTACTAGAAAAACATTAAACCCAATAGGATTGGTTTGCCTCCAATAAGGATTAATTATATCTAATTGGGATCAATTACAATGTACACTTTTATTATTAGAGAAAAAAAGAAAATCATTTTAAAACATTTGGGTTATTTGGATTAAATGGCATCTATGGGAGCTTTCTGGATAAGGGGCTTCCGGATAACAGGTCCCATAATTGTACCTAAAGCTGATCTACGCTCGATCTCTTTATCTGGCAAGTTATTCAAGGGTGTCTCCCTTTATAAAAAAAAGTGATATTATTTTGATAAAGGAAAGAATTTTTGTGTAGAAGCTAGTACATTTGACTTTGCATCAATTTACCTGGCATATTTCTCCTTGTATTTGCATATTTATAAAGCAGTGAATAAATGAGGCATGTGTGTAAATTGAGATGTTCTTAAACGAAGATGGAAATTGGACACTTCGTTCTTCTATTCTGTTACCAAACGGCAGGCAAGTAAAAAGGAAAATAGTTTCAAGACACCCATGTGAAATGTGACGGGAATACCTTTAAAAAAAAGTCCTTAAAAGGGGTGGCTCACCTTTAAGTCAACTTTTAGGGTGGTTATTTAGCAAGGTCTGAATTTATCTCAATATCGGCTGCTACAAACTCCGATCTAACCCGCTCGGGTTTTTAACGCTTATTTATTATTACATTTTCCCGAAAATTTGCTTTGCTGGAAAAGCTCAGATTTTCAAGTTTTTTCGTGAATTTCCCCCAGATCTCCAAATCTTTCGTAGTTTTTACCCAAAATCTCAGAAAACATTGTGAAATTGCCCGAAACCCCCAACACAACCAAAAATTAATGGGACTGTTCCCATTGACTTTTATGCAACCTCGACAGGTTTGAGATACCGTGTTTTTATATATTTTTTTTTACAATTTTTGATTTTTTCTTCTGATTCTTTCCAGCATTCAAATGAGGGTCACTGACCCCATCTAAAAAAAACAAATGCTCTGTAAAGCTACCAATCTATTGTTAATGCTACTTTTTATTACTCATCTTTCTATTCAGGCCTCTCCTATTCATATTCCAGTCTCTTATTCAAATCAATGCATGGCTAGAAAAGAGCTAACATTACAAACCGGAGAGCTGCTGAATAAAAAGCTAAATAACTCAAAAACCACAAATAATAAAAAAATGAAAACCAATTGCACATTGTCTCAGAATATCACTCTTTACAGCATACAAAAAGTCAACTCAAAGGGGAACAACCATTTTAAAGGAGGGCTTGTGTCTCAGAGCGTGACTTTACCTTTAATAATAACTATGTGCTATAGGTCAAGGAGCATCTATGACGTGGCATTATAATGAATTCTAAAAATGGTCTCAAGTAGCAAAGCAAAAGGCATGTGCTGACACTAGAGTATAATGCAGAGCTGCAGGAAACATGGTCACAGGAGGCAGCACTGCTGGGAAGCACATGAGTATGTGAAAAAGATTAGGTGAATTTCATTAAGTATTCCGATTCCCTGCGCACCAGGAATGCTTGGCCTATAGCTTGACATTAACATCCCTCAAGGCAACACATCTTTGTCCTACAATAAAAGGCTCCCACCTCAGGTACGAGGCTGCCCCTATGCAATTAGTGATCAGATCTCAAGCGTAGTTACAATGCTCAGTACCAGAACAAGCTGGACTAATGTTGTTTAGCAAACGGCCGCAAACTCATTACTGCTTCACAGTTTCTGCTATTATTAATCAAGGAACCATGTGCCCAGAAAATCAAAAGTTATCAAAAGTCTTTGAATTCCCATGCAGAAAGGTTTATATGAAATTATTATTAACATGTATTTTAAGAGCGCCACCATATTGCGCAGAGCTGTCTTCATTTTGTAATTCAGGTGGAAGCTAAAAATTGTTCTTTCAGTTCTGTATCCTTCTTTATTTACTTGTTAAAATTTATAGAAAATGAGACATCACAGGAAAGAAGATGTACACATAAAGGAAGATATTAAAGGTAGAATGTTAAAAATTGTAAAGGTAGAATGCTTATGCTGGACAACTTTTAGTACAGGTATGGGATCTGTTATCTGGAAACCCATCACCCAGAAAGTTCCAAATTACAGGAAGCCCATCTCCCATAGACTCCATTTTATCAAATAATCAAATTGCCTTTTTCTCTGTAATAATAAAACAATACCTTATACTTGATCCAAAACTGAAATAAAATGAATACTTATTGGAAGCAAAACCAGCCTATTGGGTTTATTTAATGTTAACATGATTTTCTAGTGGACTTAAGGTATAAAGACCCAAATTACAGAAAGATCTATTATCTGGAAAACCCCAGGTCCCAAACATTCTGGATAACAGGTCCCATACCTGTATATTATAGAGGTTGTTCTTTGTAACTTTTCAGTTGGTCGTTATTTTTAACACCTTCTGAATTGTCTTCCTTTTCTGCCTCTTATTATCTTTCAAATGCTCTCTGCGGTTACAATGTTATTGTTATTGCTACTTTTTATTACTTATGTTTCTATTCAGTCCCCCTATTACATATAGTCCACTCTCTCATTCAAGCAACTGCCTGGTAGCTAGGGTAAATTAGACCATAGCAACCAGATAGATGCTGAAATGCTAAACTGGAGAGCTGTTAAACAAAAAGCTAAAAAAAATGATGTCCAGTTGCAAATTGCCTCAGAATATCACATTTATCAGAATGTCACATCATACTAAAAGTAAAAACAAAAAAGATGAATTACCCATTTAACACTATGGTCATTCTGTGTGCATGGCCAAAGGGAGACTAGAAGGAAACAATGAAATTCAACTGCCTTAATGAAAAAAACCAGTGTGGGAAGTGGGGAACTTCACAGATAAATGAGCAAAATGAACACAAATATTGATTATTTTGGCATAAATACACAGAAATGTTATCTTTCTGGCAAAAGTCACGGAATTATAAAAATGGCATGAAATGTAATTAAAAAAGATCAAATATGAACTGCTAAGGAAATGCCAGGTGAATTTTAAAAATCACAATTCAGCTTCTAATAAACGAGCCCCCATTGTTCCAATCTAAGCAAAAATTAGCATGATGACATCAATCAAATAATGCAAAGCCATAAAAGATCAAACAATGAGTAGAACAGACGTCTGTATTTATAATGCGCAACTGCAATGTCCCTGCCAGTACAATATTGTAGCTTTTGCTAGAATTAAATGATATCCACAGTTTTTATGGCCATAGCAAATGATATTGCAGAAGTTATTTTTTAAGGCTTCCCGTTTGGGAATAGTTTTCAGTGGTTGCTCTTGTTTAATATGGGTGCATTGAACAGTATTAAGATAGTGAAGGTGCTTCATGGAATACCACGATTCACTTTATTTCTTCTGTACATACTTTTTTTTCCTCTGCCACCTGACAGCTCAATTTCAGCCCTCAGTGATTTCCAGGATGGTCAGTGGACACGTTCCACAGGGTCAATAAATATCATTGATTGGTAGGGGCCTATTCTTACACATAGTGATATCGCTCTTGTACAGAGATCCTGTGGCCAGATAAAAATGACTGTGGTGATTGTGATCCTGTTTTTATAGGGAGGGTGGGTGCTAGACATGTTTCCCTTTTTAGTCCTGTAAAATCCAGTTAATGTTAGATAAGGTATAACCTGGTCCACACACAAGTCCTGCCAGAGTAGCAGAGGATCTAGTGACCCTAGTGTGGATCAATGTATGAAAATTGGTATTAGCTTGTTTTATTTACACCATAGGCCTATGGAACATTTATACCATTTAGCAATGTCTCCATCTAATTATTGTAAGAGTGGGCACTGGATTGTCAGCTTCTCTGGTTGTGCCCTAAACGGACCAATCCAACACTGCACATACACATATACATTTCATATGGCTGTACATGTATGTTGTATGCCAGAAATAAACCCACACCAAATTAGAGAAAACATACAAACCCCTACCAAGTATCGCCCAAGTTTCCAAATTTGATTCCCTTTATTGCAGTTCATGGCTACACAATACTATGATGCTCTAAGTTGTAATTTCATTATGAATTCCAGGGTTTTCAGATTCCTGCCATCAGCACTGACTGACATAAGGCATATGGGTTCAGCTGAGATGAGCAATTACCGTATCTGCTGGATGTCATTTGATTATTCCTAATTAAGACTGCAGTTTGCCTTCTTGGACAGACAACAAATACAAGATACAAACAATCTTGTAGGTGAGCAATCAGGAAAGAGACTCTTTGTCTAGCTCCTCTCACAAAAGCAGCTGCAGTGCTTCTAAGGGGGTCAGATTAAAAAGCCACGGAAAGTTATCATCAAACAAAATACAGAATATGCTACAGAGACCAGATCCTACAGGAAAGATTAGCTGATTTTAGGTTATTGAAGTTTATTGTTATATTCCTTTTCTTCTGTAAACATGTTTTCTGTTGTGAGTTATTCCATGGACTGCAAGGACTGCAAATTTCACAAATATATATATATATATATATATATATATATATATATATATATATATATATATATATATATATATAATATATTTGTGAAAGTTGTAGTCCATGGAATATATATATATACTAATTCAAGAAGGGCCCGCACTATATATATATATATAATATATTTGTGAAAGTTGTAGTCCATGGAATAACTCACAACAGAAAACATGTTTACAGAAGAAAAGGAATATAAAAATAAACTTCAATAACCTAAAATCAGCTAATCTTATTTAGATTGAGGTTTGACCCTCAATGGGGTCTTTATCAAGAAGATAAAGACCCCATTGAGGGTCGAAACATCGATCTAAATAAAATTTCTTTTTTTTACCTTTTGTCAAAGTCCCTCGCGTGCAACAGCTCTCTTTCTATAAATTTATATATATATATATTTATATATATGTATAGATAGATATCTAATATAGATAAATGCAAAATCAAGATAGTTATGGCACCGGGAAAGAGTTCCCTTGACTAAAACAACTTAACTGAACGATAAGCAGAAAATAAAATGAACCTAAACCTCAGTTTGTGTATAAAATAGTGTATATTAATATTAAAGGAATGGTCACAATAAAATACATTTGTAGTAAGCATTATAAATTAAGCATAAAATGCAACACATACGTTAATATTCCTGTAATGTATGACTCTTCCTCTATAAATAATATGTTTATAATTTAAATATTTAATATTGAAAAAACAGAACACCTCTGGAGCTCTGGGTTCAGTTACTGGTTTATATGCATTTCTGAATCCCATAACATTTAGCATCTCAGTCACTTTGCATTACCTCCATTGATTATGTTCTTCACTGTAGGTTCAAAGCCAATAGAAAGGAAATGGGTCTAGAGGCCAAAAGCAGCCTGAAGTCCTTCCTTGACCTGCAGTTGGGGGGTTATTTATCAAGGTCCAAATTTATCTCAGTACTTCTAATATCCAACTTCGAGCAACTCTAAAATCCCGAATGGACATTATTTATGAAGAAAAAAGTCCGAAAAAATAGGGTCAGGCAAAATGACGAAAACTTCGGAGCTTTTCCTGAAAACTCCGAATTTTTTTGGAGTTTTCCACAAAAACTAAGATTTTTTTGGAGTTTTCTGAGTTTTTTGCTCCGAATCTCCAAAATTATCAGATATCGGTACAGAAATCAGCACAGACACTAGAACCTTCCCCATGGTTTTTAGACCATCGGACTTTAATAAATCTCGAATAATTCATAGTTCCCCCCCCCGAAAACTATGAATTATTCGAGGTTTGGATATTCGGAGCTTGATAAATAATCCCCTTAGAGTATTTGAAGCCAATACATATACATTCGTTTAGTCCTAAATCCTTGGCATTTTATTATTTGAGTGTGTGTCATTTGTTCTAGGAAGCCCACACACTTTAAATGAACTGGATAATGGCAAATCCTTTAATTAAGGTAAAGTGTAAATGTGCGTTCCTTCATGCATACATAACGGAATTCAGCTGACCCCATGTTAGCCTTTTAACGATCACCTTCTTTTTGCTTTCATCAGCATCTCCATGTCAGCAGTCACACAATCAAAGAAAGGAGGCCATATGTTCAGACTCTCCCAGATTTCAATAGGTGGAACTAATCATTTAGGCAGAACAGACAGCAACAGAGTATGAATGGCATAACATTCTTATTCTCTAGGGTCCTTTTACTAATGGCAGGAAGGGTGCAAAATGCAAAAACAACATATCAATAGAAACAAATGGCTGACCTTCATGAGCATAATTAGTTTCTCCCACCTTGCTGTCCTTTCTCTGTATCTTTTATTTGGTAGGGCTAAACTATTTCAATATCATTTTAATCATTTTAATTACTCACAGAGCCATAGGTATCCAAAAAACGGAAAGCTATCTGTTATGCAGTACCAATCAAAGGAGTCATTAATGAATGCACCCAGTGCAGTCAGGGCCATTTTTATATGTAGGCACCCGAGTGCCGGTGCCTATATAACAAATTAAATGAAAATAAATGAAAATAAAAATTCTCCTCAGCAGCCAACAGAGACTGTTGGCAAATCCAGAGGCTGAGCTAAGGCTGAGGGGTTTGGAGCCCAGTTTTCATGCTTGTCAGGGAAAATGATGTCATGTGTTGTACGCATGATGTCACAAGCACAACGTCACTTTTGCACGGGGGGCCGCACTGAGATCTGGTGTCTAGAGCTCAAGACCTAAGTACAGTGCTGCCCCACTGTGTTTAAAAAACACAATGTAGTGCTAATTCATTGTTAATTACATCTAGACATGCTCCTGCACTACCACGTGGTTGCCAGTGTATCCATTCTGTCTCTTCTGATCAATGGTGAGCATTTTGACAGTGCCTAGTGACAGTGGGGAACTCTGGAGCTACCCCTGGCAGTAGTTGCTTTAAGAGGCGTACCAGACTTGCACCCAGTGAATTGGATGCAAATACCGTTTTGCAAGTGCACTCCAGAAGTGATGCAACCCCACTCTGAAAATGCTAGCCGCAACTTGCCCCTAATTTGTGTTAAAACACAAGTGCTATTGCATTGGCCTGCAACTAGGAGCTTGGCTGCAATTATGCTGGAATTATGGGGGTAAATGCTGAATTCTGGGTAAAAACATTGTGATTTGCGTCTGAAATTGCACTTCACTTCACGACCCCTGAAATTTGACCCGTTCAGTAAACCACTGTATCCATCCAGTTAACTTTTACTGGCCTAGTGTGTTATGGGTTATTGGATTGTGACAAATTTGTTATTACATACTCACTGCCTGCTAGAGGATTGTGGGAGTTCATCAACAGCCGGCTATCCCCAGGATAACTGTAAAGGCATCACTGCTAAGGGAATAAATATATGGTGTAAGATTCAATTGTTGCCGACGCATTTCATTAGAGAAGAGCTATGTGCAGAAACTCTGGGTCAAACAGACACATAAATCAAAGTGAATTCTATGATCAGCTTCTCTGCATTTCTGTGATCCATTGCTACTTAGTCAGATGAGACATGTCTGTATTTTTCATTCAACTCAAAATTACAGACACCAAGTCATCTTCAAAAAAAAGGATGTTTTCCAAATTTGATGGAATATGAAAATGGATATACAGTAGGTGTGTGTGTATACATGTATATATACAGGTATGTGATCCATTATCCAGAAAACCGTTATCCAGAAAACTCTTAATTATGGGAAGGACATCTCTCATAGGCTCAATTTTATTCAAATAATTCAACATTTTTTTAAATGATTTCCTTTTTTTTGTAATGAGAAAACAATACCATGTACTGGATCCCAAGTAATTAATCCTTATTGGAGGCAAAACCAGCCTATTGAGTTTAATCATCATCATCATCATTTATATATATATATATATATATACATAAAAATGGGTTGAGTGCTGAGGACTCTTGTAATTGTCTATATGTATTTTGTGGTCACAGCCTCGTTGCACCCCCGCCTAATGGTTTTAAAAACTAGTGGTGAGCACAACTTTCCCTTGTTTGTTATACAGTATATATATATATATATATATATATATATATATATATATATTATATATATATATATATATATATATATATATATATATATATATATATATATATATATATATATAAACCAACCTATTACCTATTTGTTTATTTTTATATATATATATATATATATATATATATATATATATATATATATATATATATATATATATATATATATATATATATATATATATATATATATATATATACATACATGTATAGGTAGCACACCCTGAAATGCAATCCATTAAATGCAAGGTTATGCACTTTGGCAAAAATAATATAAATGCAAGTTATACACTAAATGGCAGTGTGTTGGGAGTTTCCTTAAATGACAAGGATCTTGGGGTCTTTGTAGATAACACGTTGTCTAATTCTGGGCAGTTTCATTCTGTGGCTACTAAAGCAAATAAAGTTCTGTCTTGCATAAAAAAGGGCATTAACTCAAGGGATGAAAACATAATTATGCCTCTTTATAGGTCCCTGGTAAGGCCTCATCTGGAGTATGCAGTGCAGTTTTGGACTCCAGTCCTTAAAGTAACTAACACTAAAAATGTTCTTTTCAAAATATTAATCTACATTAAAAGCTACATATAGGTCATCGTTTTTTGTTGATAGTCTGCTTTTGTAAGTAATTATTACTTGAAGTTCCTAAACCTGACTGTTTTGCCAACCTGACTGTCCCATCTGTCTGTCAGTTAGAGTTTTTTATACAAACAGACTCCTGCTGCACAAAATTATAAATAGCATTCAAAGATAATGTTATGATGGATATAAAAAAGGTTATTTTCTGGTGTCAGTATCTCTTTAAGAGAGCTATAAATGAGCTGGAGAGAGTGCAGAGACTAAGTGCAACTAAACTGGTTAGAGGGAGGGAAGACTTAAATTATGAGGGTAGACTGTCAAGGTTGGGGTTGTTTTCTCTGGGGGAAAAGGTGCTTGCGAGGGGACATGATTACACTTTACAAGTACATTAGAGGACATTATAGACAAATAGCAGGGGACCTTTTTACCCATAAAGTAGATCACCGTACCAGAGGCCTCCCCTTCAGACTAGAAGAAAAGAACTTTCATTTGAAGCAACGTAGGGGGTTCTTCACAGTCAGGACAGTGAGGTTGTGGAATGCACTGCCGGGTGATGTTGTGATGCTGATTCAGTTAATGCCATAAGAATGACTTGGATGATTTTTTGGACAGACATAATATCAATGGCTATTGTGATACTAAGCTCTATAGTAAGTATAGATATGGGTATATAGAATTTATGTGAAAGTATGGTGGGGTGTGTGTATGGATGCTGGGTTTTCATTTGGAGGGGTTGAACTTGATGGACTTTTTTTCCAACCTGATTTAACTATGTAACTACGTAACCTTATCAAAAAGAAAAAACAGGTTTATTGATCCAACGTTTCAATCCCACACCTTGAAGCAATGTAAAAAGATGGCAGCAAATCTGGTGTTCACATGGCATAAAATAAAATACACCTTGATAAATTCATAATTTATTTTACACGGCCTTTACATTTCATTTTACACAGCATAATAAATATGTCCCTAAGTGTACAGACCCTTTATTACAGTATATTATTTTCTGACAAAGACCATTTAGTCTGGTTCTTGTTCCTTTTATTTCTATGGAAAAGAGCACAAAGATTTGGTTATTTTCTAGTACAAACAACAACACTGAGCTGAGCTCCCTATTGGAGCTTTATCTGATCATTTTTTTAAGGTTATTGGGTCAGGTCAAGCTCTAGTAAGGAACTGCTAGTGTACAACCTACTCAAACCTTCCTGATCTAAAAACTAGGTAAGAAATAATGACCTAGGGCCATAAGGTTAATACATTGATCTAACAGCCCTACATTTCCTTATCTAATCCACTGATTGGGTTTACTGTAACTTAAAGGAAAACTATACCCCCCAAACAATGTAGGTCTCTATTAAAAGATACTGAGTAAAAACAGCTCATGTGTAAAACCCTGCTTCATGTAAATGAACCATTATCATAATAATATACTTTTTTAGTAGTATGTGCCATTGGGTAATCATAAATAGAAAATTGCCATTTTAAAAAATAAGGGCCGTCCCCTGAGATCGTAAGATTCACTGTGCACATATACAAACCACATGTAAGGTCACATGAGCCAATTAACAGACAGAGTTCTGCCTTTTGCTTCCTCACTTCTTCCTGTTACAGTTAGTGTTGTAGTATTTCTGGTCAGGTGATCTCTGAGGAAACACACAGACCATCACAAAATGGTGGCTCAAGGCAAGAGATGTAAAAGGGCAATATTTATGTAAATATATATTCCAGTTTGGTAAGATTCTTTAATATGTCATTCAATTTGATATAAACTATCTGTTGCTTAAGTATTCATTTTGGGGGTATAGTATATCCTTTAAATGATATAAACACAAGCAATTGATATGCTTTTATAGTGCTATATACACTGTGGATTAAATAATCAACTTCTTCAGTGTCTCTTGTGATATGTTTCACTTCCCAGACATATATACGGGCACATACCCATCGCAAGGAATGAGAGAGGGGTCCTGTGCAAATGTGGGCAACAAGGGGTTTATGCTTCCTTAGTGCTGCCATATTTGCAGCATATACAGTGACTCCTCTATACATACTCCATTAAACACAGTTTTGTATGATAATCTTATTTCCCCTTTATTTGACTTTAACATTCTTTTACATATAGCAAAATGAGCCACACTTACGATACAAGGAACTGTTTATATTTGCCATAAAATTAGTATAATTAAACTGTGTCCCGCAACATGTTTTGTTCACTTCATTAGATTATGGTTAATGCTTGAGTTAATAAGAGGGACGTTGCAGCTGAATATTATATCTGACTGGGTACAATTAGAAGCATCTAAATTAATTCTTTTAATCTGAGGCTAATCAGAAAGTCTTTTAATGTGGATTGAGTTTTGATTTGCTTTAAAGCATATGGAAGTGTCTGATGTCTGTGTGTTTGTTATAGTGCAGAATATAACCTGATTTTTACTTATAAAGGCTCATTTATAAACCCATGCCATGCATTTTTAAAGCCCAGAACTAACCCTTTAATTTGCTTCTTGAGTTTAAGCAGCAGCAACTGCCATAAGGATTTTCTAATACACTTTTCCTTGTTAACATTTCAGATGTGCTTATAATTCACCTTTATTTAAATACTCCGAATAACAGAGGAGCAGAGTGTTCCACAAGAGCAAGAGATTTATATCACCTTTGCAAAGCTATTGTAAGGTTTTAACAATGGAAGATGCCTACAGAGATAGGACTTCATTAGTGAAAGGTGCAAAAGATATTGCCAAGGAAGCTAAGAGACACACAACAAGAAACACAAACAGAGCTGCGGCCACAGAACAAGATGGCTATACACAGCAGTCCCACAACCAGTACCACAATGAGCACGACGACAGATATTATTCACAAGGAAATTATCATGAAGACGCAAATGATGATGAAGGTTCAAGTGAAGCAACAGAAGGCCATGATGATGATGATGAGATATATGAAGGAGAGTATCAAGGAATACCAGGGATGGGGCAAGGCAAAGATGGTATGGTTGCTCTTGGCCAGCCTGTTCCAGATGAGTATAAAGACAGGCGTGATTTAGAAACGGAAAGGAAGGCTGATGAAGAAGAGCTGGCACAACAGTATGAGCTAATCATTCAAGAATGTGGACATGGTCGTTTTCAGTGGACTCTCTTCTTTGTCCTTGGGATGGCACTGATGGCTGACGGGGTAGAGGTGTTTGTGGTTGGCTTTGTGTTGCCCAGTGCTGAAACAGATATGTGCATACCCGATTCAGGCTCTGGTTGGCTTGGTAAGTCTTTTTAATTTGGTGTTTAATACAATGAAGCCTCAATTTTACATCCCCTGATTTTCCGTTCTCCCACTTTTGCCCCTTTTTTGTGGTCCTACTAACATCAAATGCATAAAGCATTTCCATGATATTACATTTTCCCAGATTGTCCACAATTTTTTTCTGACCCCTGAAGAATGTAAAATAGGGTCTCCGCTGTGTATTCAACATTTTCTTCTGTTTTAATAATTCACTACTACATAGGGCATGATCAGACATAGATTATTCTGGGTTTTTTTAGGCTGTTAGACATTAAACACAGCTGTATTGTATTCCCTTCCCATCACTGCTAACAATTGTTTAAATATTAAGTTTGCTGGACTAGGGATATCAGCATGCAGTTGACTCTCTCTGATGCTACAGGATGCAGCAACCAGAAAGTCTTTTACTATGGATTGAGTTTTTATTTGCTATAAAGCATATGGAAGTGACTGATGTCTTTGTGTTTGTTATAGTGCAGAAAATAACCTGATTTTTACTTAAAAAGGCTCATTTATAACCCAATGTCATGCATTTATAAAGCCCAGAACTGCCCCTCTTGCACCATTAACTAAGGACTTGAGCCCATTGGTTAGACAATGTTTCTCAGCTTTTTATGACAGTTGAGTGTAGGGTTCCAAAGCACCTTGTGTGGGGGTGTGCATATGGATGAACCGAAAAACCAATTGGGAGCAGCCACTCAATAAAGGCAAACTTCCACCAGGCATAAGTTCAAAGTGAAGAAAGTTTATTGTGTCCACAGCCTTACGCGTTTCATGTCATAAACACTTAATCATAGGCCCCGTTTTTCCGCTCCCCAGGCTGCAGGCTCAGGGCGGTGCACCTGGGCCACTTGCTCAGTATGGTGAGAAATCATTTTACCGTTTGGAGACCCAGTTATCACAGATGTATTTTCGATATTGTGCAGATGGATGCCTATGGGTCACCCAGTTCAATGCTCCATGGCAGCCATAACTATTTACACCCCACAGGAACAAGGTGCAGCAATCGGAGGGTTGAGAGGCTGTACTGCCACAAATACCTGCCTTCCCCAAAATATTATGTCCAGCTTCTCCTACATTGAGACAGACCAGCAGTACAAAACCACAAAAAATTGAATTAAAGTATATTGGAAATTTCTTGGGTGGAGTACCCTTTGATCTGTTTTATAAGTTTTTATTTAGGGTAACAATAATAATATGCTTTAAGGGTACCTAGCATCCAAAAATAGTTTTTAAAAAATGCAAAGTGCGAGTGTTATGCTGCCCGTACCGGCAGGGAGCTCCCAGTGTGGGCAGCCATGTTCTGTGACATGCTTGTGCAACTATGCGGGCTGCATAGCACATTATCTATCAGTATTTGTTTATACAGGTATGGGACCTTTTATCCAGAATGCTCAGGACCTGGGTTTTCAGGATAACGGATCTTTCCATAATTTGGATCTTCATACCTTAAGTCTACTTGAAAATCACTAAAACATTAAATAAACCCAATAGGCTGGTTTTGCTTCCAATAAGGATTAATTATATCTTAGTTTGGATCAAGTACAAGCTACTGTTTTATTATTACAGAGAAAAGGAAAATCATGTCTAAAAATGTGAATTATTTGGATAAAATGGAGTCTGTGGGAGATGGCCTTTCTGTCATTTGGTGCTTTCTGGATAATGGGTTTCCGGATAACGGAATATGTTTATATGATGTATACATTATACAACCCTGCTGAATATGTGGGCCCTTTATATGGTAGTAATAACAACAACACCATGGTTACCTACTAGGTTCAGTTTATCTATTGCCTCTATGGTGGTGCCAGGCAAGTTTTAATTCAAATGCACAGAAAAATAATGAATATGTAATACATTTATAAATCAGCTTTATTTTTTCTTTATTTGTCTGTTCAAAACATTAGCATTCCCCCTATCCAACAAAATCTTGTACATGCCAAATACTCACCCAGGCATCACAGACATGGATATATTTAGGCAGTTACAATGCACTTCCGAGAAAGGTACAGTCTTCTGATCAGTAACTTCTTTATAATGGGAGTGGAAACGAAGCAAGCGGTGAATAAATGAATAAATTAATCATGCATCCCACGCTGTATCCTGAACGCAGAAGTGCCCATGAGATAATTGTTAGTATCCAGCCAAACACGGGTGCTTACCGAATCTTATGTGCAGACAAGTTAAACAGGCATGGAACCCATTATCCAGAAACCCGTTATCCAGAAAGCTCCTCATTTCGGAAAGGTCATCTCCCATAGACTCCATTTTATGAAAACAATTCCGATTTTTAAAAATGATTTCCTTTTTTTCTGTAATAATAAAACAGCACCTTGTACTTGATCCAAACGAAGATATAATTAATCCTTATCGGAAGCAAAACCAGCCTAATGGCCATAAACCATGCCTGTTTGTTGGTTTTATTTTAATAAGCTGCTGTAAGTAATCACCTGCAGATGGAAGGCAAACCACAATAATACTCTGTGAGGTGCTACAGCAGATAATAGAAAAGAGTATGGAAACAAAAAAAAACGAATTTTGTAAAGAGCCTTAGGCTCACAAGGTGCATAAGTGTTTGTTTGCTAAGCATTAGGGAAAGAAGCACTTGTAAATATACACTATTACTTTTATGCTGGCTTATTATATTCAATGGAACGGATGAAAAGCTTTATTTTACATTCAGATGCAATATGACAATATATGACTATATACCTGACAATATGACAATATATGACACATAGAAACAACACTGGTTGGTATCCCTGTATGTATATATATATATTTAATCCTTATTTAGCCCAAACTATAGGTAGAGGTCTGACAAAGTCAGATGAAAAAGTGTTAATATTGTTTAAGAAAAAAGAAACCCCACCAAATAGAGGGTTACTATATCTATACCAAGTAGACTCAAACCATAAATTACAAAACCAAAATAATTAATGATGATAATAATTCATTCATAAAGGTGCTGACTAATAAATTAGGTAAAGTGCTAGTGCAATTAAATAAGGTGAGATCAATCAGTCCAAGGACTGATAAAAAAAAAAAAATAGATTATTCCTGAATCCAAAGGGTGTATTACCCCACCAATAGATTCCAATAACACCCCTTAATAAATAAGTTCATTCATTAATTAATATATAAAGTGTGGTTAATCAAAATAGATTTGGCAAAATGATATTGCAATAAATTACACCAATAAAGTGCAGTGCAATAAATAGGCTAAAAAATGAGGCTTGGTAATTAATTAAATGGTTAAAAAGGATTTAGTAAAAAAAAAAACAAACCTTTTCTTCTGGCCATTTTATACTAAATCCTTTTTAACCATTTAATCATTTACAAGCCTATTTATTGCACTGCACTTTATTGGTGTAATTTATTGCAATATCATTTTGCCAAATCTATTTTGATTAACCACACTTTATATATTAATTAATGAATGAACTTATTTATTAAGGGGTGTTATTGGAATCTATTGGTGGGGTAATACACCCTTTGGATTCCGGAATAATCAATTTTTTTTTTATCAGTCCTTGGACTGATTGATCTCACCTTATTTAATTGCACTTTACCTAATTTACTAGTCAGCACCTTTATGAATGAATTATTATCATCATTAATTATTTTGGTTTTGTAATTTATGGTTTGAGTCTACTTGGTATAGATATAGTAACCCTCTATTTGGTGGGGTTTCTTTTTTCTTAAACAATATTAATATATGACATCTATGACTAAGTGCCGGAGGGTACGAAACGCATAAGGTGGGCCATGTGGGGTCAGTATGTATCATAAACTTTTTAAATTTTGAATACTAATAAATAATATTTTTTACTGAATACAAGCCTTGGGATATATATCTTTTGATATAAATAATTTTGTGTGTTGAGTGCCCTTGGAACCCGGGCTTGTCCCTCTGGCTAAGATATACAGAAATCAGGTGTATGGACTCCCAGTTACAAAATGATTAATATACAATATGTCACTAAGATATACTATGGCACATCTTAAACATATATTAAGATGGCTGCAACCAGTGTCGGACTTGCCCACTGGGATACCAGGAAAACTCCCGGTGGGTCCAGGTGTCAGTGGGCCCTCTTGCTGCTAAACATTTTACTATTTCATGGCCATTCCCTATTTCTATGAGAACAAAGAGGCTAAATAGATGCAATAAAAGATTATCGTATGTAAAGAAAAGAGACTAGGATAACAGAGTGAGCAGAGGAAGAATAATAGTACTGAGAGTGAGCCCCTGGTCTAAGATTGTTTGGTGGGCCCCTGGTGTCCCAGTCCGACACTGCCAGCAACAAACTGCACTGTGCAGCCATGTCCTGTAAATATAATAATTTCAGTAATCATACTGCATACATAAGTCTATAGGGATTATTTATGTCTGCAACTAAATCAGACACAATTGAGCTGAAAGTTTTACAAGTACAGTTGCCATAATCTCTGCAGGGCACTGAAGGAATGCTGGAGCTCTTGCCCTATTAAACCTTGTTAAATAAATCCGCAGTGACTTCTTGGGAGCACTTACTATGTGGCGGCAGTGAGGATTGGCTATGTGGCAGTGACTGCCAATCCTGTACCAGCCTGATAACATCATTTTGTCTGATTATATCAGTATGAGCTTTAATTCTCTCATAGGGACATTCTTCGTGCTAAATGGGTGAATGGTATGATACAATCTTTGCAATTTATAATGTTATAATAATAATACTGTTAGACATGTTTTCTGTTTGCTTATTCAGTCCTTAATCAAGAGTAAGGCTTGAAAAAGTTTCTCACAAGAAACACTGATGGGCACTGGTAAGAGAAGTGCCACGGGTGTTTGATATTGGAAACACATAAATCGTATATTCACTGCAAATATTGGGTTATTACAACTGGAACCAAGAATTGTACAATTTATTGCTTTACCCTATAAAACCCCTTTTTACATATCATAGTGTTATAACTACACTTTTGGGTGGCCCTCTGTATGGGCTTCTACTTCAGGAAACTGACAGTCACATGTGGAGGTGGGTGGTGAGGCCAATAGGGCTCTAATTAAGCCACTAGTTTGAGGGTATCAATGGGTGGGATACTTTCAGCAAAACTTTATGTTTCCAGTGGTTTACTGGCCAGATTAATTAGATAATGTGCAATAATAAAAAATGTCACCATATTGTTGAGATTGGTGCAATTGTCAGTTCTCAAAACTTTGCACACTGTTCCATATCATGTAGCAATGCTACTAATATTCTCTAAGAAGATTACCTCTCATATAACCCATTATCTCTAGGCTCTGAAATTGTAACTATCAATCCAATTTTATGGTCTCCTGATTATGTACATGCATAGTATGAATCAAATGAATCAAAATTGTACATTACAGTGACTATATCTACAGAGGCAAATACTTAACATGTACTGATCTATTATTTCTGTATTTATCCTCCTATACAACGGGTAGAAAGGTAAGACTTCGTGAATGTTGTGGTGCTGTATATGTAAGTGCCTATAGGTGCCACTAGTAAAAATTCGCCGGTGTAAAAAAAATGGATGCCGGCGTCCGTTTTTTTGGATGCCTGCGCATTTTCACCAGCATCAAAAAATTGACCTAGTGATGGGTGAATTTGGGGTGTTTTGTTTTGCCGAAAAATTTGCGAATTTCCAGCGAAATTTGCAAATGGCAAAAAATCCACAAAACAGCGGCGCCGGCGCTGTTTCGCTGTTTTTTTGCGAATTTTTCAGCGAAGTGTAATGCTCCAAATTCGCCCATCACTAGGTGCAACTAACAGCATTATTCTCTACTCTACAAAGTATTCTCTACTCTGTGGGCATTTACTTTGGACATATTTATTATATTATATTACAATACATTTAAGGAAATTCTCATTAGTGCCATGGCCCACGTGTACAGATGATGTGAAATAGATCTCTGCAAACATATACACTTATATACAATTGATTTTTTTTCCAGTTCATTAAAGATAATGAAGCTTTACTGATTGCCGAGAATAAAATAACTACCAACATTCAATGTAGGGTAGTTTGTAGAATTATCTCTAAAGCCATACCATTTTCTTTGGGGGGGGGAGATTATTTTAATGTACTTTGTGATAAACCCTAGCTGTGACAAAATGACATAAAAAATAGCCAATCCTTTTCCTAGTTGCTAGTCTGTGTGTTGTTTGAGACTGACAATCTGTATTCTTTAGACATCTGTCCAATATCCAGTGATTCACTTCAGCAAATCTAGACACTTGAGAAAGGATTACAGGGACGCTCCATTCCGGGCTGGCAGATGTCCCCTGTCGGATCAGTATTTCCCACTATCCCCTGAGGTCAGATGTGTCAGCTTAGTGATGGTTCTGGCTGAACGGCCCAGACAGACAGCTACATCCTTCAGCAGAACTTCTCCTGAGCTCTGAATGACAGGGTGATGCTCATTTATACCAGAAGAGAATGTAAAAGATATGCTGAAAGTATGTTAGTCGTCCATGAATATGCACAATTCCACAGTATTAGTAGTAGTATAAAGCCATATGCATTGAACAGTACAGGGTAGCAGCAGGCCTATTCTTAGTAATTATCTTCCCTGTGCCATTATTTATTTAAAGTTGTACCATCTTTTAGCTGAAGTATTGGGAGATTTTCAACAAGAGCAAAAAAGTAAAATGTCTTTACTTTCTTCTGCCTAAAACTGCAGTAGGGTGGCCACTTCTGCCTTCTGGGTCAGACTGGCATTGCCAGAGATCCAGAGATTTTCCCAGTGGACCTAGTCAATGGCAGTTTCCATCAGCCCTTTCTTCTTTACACCACAGGTCTGCACAACACCTATTACATTTAATCCTGTCTACAGCTAATTGTTGTGAGAGTGAGTCCTCCATGTCATCTGTCCTTCATGCTTTTATATTTTTCTTTGATGTTGGAGACCCCAGGACAAAGATTTTAAAGGAATACTGTCATGGGAAAACATTTTTTTTTTCCAAAATGAATCAGTTAATATCGCTGCTCCAGCAGAATTCTGCACTGAAATCCATTTCTCAAAAGAGCAAACAGATTTTTTTATATTCAATTTTGAAATCTGACATGGGGCTAGACATTTTGTCAATTTCCCAGCTGCCCCTGGTCATGTGACTTGTGCCTGCACTTTAGGAGAGAATGCTTTCTGGCAGGCTGCTGTTTTTCCTTCTCAATGTAACTGAACGTGTCTCAGTGGGACATGGGTTTTTACTATTGAGTGTTGTTCTTAGATCTACCAGGCAGCTGTTATCTTGTGTTAGGGAGCTGCTATCTGGTTACCTTCCTATTGTTCTTTTGTTTGGCTGCTGGGGGGGAAAAGGGAGGGGGTGATATCACTCCAACTTGCAGTACAGCAGAAGTTTATCAGAGCACAAGTCACATGACTTGGGGCAGCTGGGAAATTAACAATATGTCTAGTTCCATGTCAGATTTCAAAATTGAATATAAAAAAAATCTGTTTGCTCTTTTGAGATATGGATTTCAGTGCAGAATTCTGCTGGAGCAGCACTATTAACTGATTCATTTTGAAAAAAATGTTTTTTCCCATGACAGTATCCCTTTAAGGTTGTTACAATCACCAGTCTTCTATATAAAGGATAGCTCATGGCTGCTATCCTATTGCTGTCTATGCAGAGGGTTTATTACCATCAACAGGTGATAACACATTCAAAAGCCTTTATTTTAAACATATCATTGTCAAGAAGTGAAACGTCTCTCATTTTAATCAGTTGACTGAGTGCTACAACATATGTATTTAATCTCTTTTTGCCTGGGGTGCTATCAGGCGCTGTGGTAGGTCTGACGAATTAATAGCCTCCCCTATGCCTCTTACTGGAACTTAGAGCCCGAATGGAGACAGGAATAAGTCCAGGTAGAGAGCAACAGAGGTGCCGGTAATAGGTGTTCAGCAGCACTTGTGTAGAAACCGAGTCGAAGTAGCCGAATAGGGTTAAACGAGAACGAAGTCAAGCCAGGCAAGGTCAGGAAACAGGATCTGCGGTACCGAGGGAGAATCCGAAAGAAGAGTCGATAAACAGGCCAAAATATTCAGGAAACCAATAGATCAGACAGTCAAAAGTTCAGGAACGCTTAGTGTCAGGGTAAGATCACTTCGCAGTGATTTGCAGGCCTCGGCGTCCTTTTACGCGCTGTGCGCATGCGTCAAAAACGGGCGCGCGCCCGCGAACCTTCGCCCGCGCGCGCGCGCGACCAACTCGACGCGGACGCGCCGATGCGCGAAAATGACGCGACCTCTCGCGAGGGCAGACATCAGCACCAGAGGACTGACATTGCCCCCCCTCAAGGCGC
Organism: Xenopus laevis; assembly: GCF_017654675.1. Taxonomy (NCBI): domain Eukaryota; kingdom Metazoa; phylum Chordata; class Amphibia; order Anura; family Pipidae; genus Xenopus; species Xenopus laevis. Next base: position 200,954,010 of record NC_054371.1, read on the forward strand.
GGCCTCAGGACGGGCCCAGGCTTAGCAGGATAGCGTTTGTGAAACAGCTTAATAAGCTGAGGAGCATGAACATTGTTTGTTGGTTCCCAAGACCTCTCTTCAGGAGAATACCCCTTCCAATGTATAAGATATTGTAACTGACCTCTGCGGTACCTGGAATCCAGAATTGCACCTACTTCGAATTCCTCGACCCCTTGGATAGACACTGGCACTGGAGGAGAAGAAGAACGACCAGGAAACGTGTTCTTGACAACTGGCTTGAAAAGAGACACATGAAATACTGGATGAATCTTGAAGGATGCCGGTAACTTCAGCTTGAAAGCCACTTTATTTATTTGTTGAGTGATGATAAATGGGCCAAGAAATTTCTGTCCTAACTTCTTGGAAGGGCAGTCTAATTTAACATGCTGAGTGGACAACCATACTTGATCCCCTACCTTAAATTCTGGACCTCCTCTTCTCTTTCTGTCAGCAAAAAACTTGTACGATCTCTGTGACAAAGTCATAGCTTGCCGGATCTTTTGAAGATTACTTGACAAAAAGGCAAGTCGGTCTTGTAGTAAGGGTACTGTTACTTCTCTGGGTAGGTTGGGTAATACCTGAGGATGAAAGCCGTAATTGGCAAAGAAAGGAGTCTCCTTGGTAGAAGAGTGCACAGAGTTATTGTATGAAAATTCAGCAAATGGAAGAAGTTGATACCAATCATCTTGTAGGAAGGACGTAAAACAACGAAGATACTGCTCAAGGGTTTGATTTGTTCTTTCTGTTTGCCCGTTAGTTTCAGGGTGAAAAGCTGTGGAAAAAAGAAGTTTAATCTTCAGGGACTGGCAGAGTGCTCTCCAGAATTTGGATGTGAATTGAACTCCCCTGTCGGACACGATCTCATCAGGAACTCCATGTAGTCTGATGATTTCTTTAATGAAGACCTCAGCCGTAGAGGCAGCAGAAGGAATACCCATGAGGGGAATAAAGTGCGCCATCTTGGATAAACGGTCAACTACAACAAAAATTGTATTAAAACCCTGTGAGGGAGGTAATTCCACAATAAAAACCTGTCAGGGACTGGTAAAGGATGAAGAAGTCCCATGGGTCGTGAACGAGAGAATTTAAAACGAGCACAGGTCTCACAAGAACAAACAAACAACCTACAATCCTTATTTATCCCTGGCCAAAAAAAAAAGTCTTTTAGCTAAGTCAATGGTCTTCTTTGTTCCCAAATGCCCAGACAAAGGATGATTATGAACAAATTGAAGAACCTCCACACGAAGTTTCTCAGGAACAAAAATTCTATTCTTGAAGAAGAGAAAACCATCCTTTGGTTCTAGATCCGGGGCGATATCAGAGGCAGAAGAAGCTTCTTTGACTCTAGACATAAGTTCAGACTGTAACAAAAGGAAGTTTTGTGGTAAGAGGATGGTATGGGTCTGTTCAGGGCATTCACCTTCTTCGGAAAACATACGGGAAAGGGCATCAGCCTTGCCATTCTTGGCTCCTGGTCTGTAAGTAATGTGAAAATTGAAACGAGAGAAGAATAAGGCCCACCTCGCCTGTCGAGGCTTGAGACGTTTGGCTGTACGCAAATATTCCAAATTCTTGTGATCCGAGAAAATCAAAACAGGATGTGCAGCTCCTTCCAACAAATGTCTCCACTCTTCAAAGGCAGCCTTAATTGCGAGGAGTTCCCTGTCGGAAACATCATAATTCTTCTCAGAGGATGAAAGTTTCTTGGAAAAAAAAGCTACAGGAAAAAGAGAACCTTGGGACCCAAACCTTTGAGAAAGAATAGCCCCTACTGCGACTTCAGAAGCATCTACTTCAAGGACAAAAGGCAAAGCAGGATCTGCATGTTTAAGAATCTGAGCCGAGACAAATAATTCTTTCAATCTTTGAAAAGCAGACTGAGCTTGAGGAGTCCAGAAAAAATGTCTAGAAGAGCTGGTTAAATCTGTAATGGGGGCAATGATTCTAGAAAAGTCCTTAATAAACTTTCTGTAGAAATTGGCGAAACCCACAAATCTTTGAACTGCTTTGCGACTGTCAGGCGTTGGCCACTCAAGAATCGTCGCAACCTTCTTCTTGTCCATACATATTCCTTGGTCAGAGATGATGAAGCCTAAGAATTCGATGGAAGATTTATTAAATTCACACTTTTCCAATTTAGCAAAAAGACCATGGGTCCGGAGTCTGTTGAAAACCCTCTTCATATGTTGAATATGCTCTTCTAACGATGCAGAAAAAATAAGTATGTCATCCAAATAGACAATAACAAATTGATCGAGGATGTCTCTAAAAATATCATTAACGAAGTGCTGAAACGTCGCGGGGGCATTGCAGAGACCAAACGGCATGACAAGGTATTCGAAATGCCCATAGCGAGATCTAAAGGCTGTCTTCCACTCATCGCCCTCCCGGATTCTCACCAAATTGTAGGCCCCTCGTAGGTCGAGCTTTGAGAATATCTTTGCACCTCGAAGATTTTGAAATAGTTCATGAACCAGAGGAAGAGGATAACGATTCTTGACAGTTATATGGTTTAACTGCCTATAGTCAATGCATGGACGTAAAGAGTGATCCTTCTTCTCTACAAAAAATATGCCAGCCCCAGCTGGCGAAGTTGACGGACGGATGAATCCTTTTCTTAAATTCTCGTCAATATAATTCTTTAACACCAATAGTTCAGGTTCTGAAAGAGGGTAGATACGACCGAAGGGAATAGCCGCTTCGGGAAGAAGATCAATCGGGCAATCATAAACCCGATGAGGGGGAAGCTTGTCAGCCCCCTTCTCATCAAAAACGTCTAGGAACTCATGCAAAAAGGAAGGTATTGTTGTCAGACTCCATACTTGGCGAAGTGATACTATCAGGCGCTGTGGTAGGTCTGACGAATTAATAGCCTCCCCTATGCCTCTTACTGGAACTTAGAGCCCCAATGGAGACAGGAATAAGTCCAGGTAGAGAGTAACAGAGGTGCCGGTAATAGGTGTTCAGCAGCACTTGTGTAGAAACCGAGTCGAAGTAGCCGAATAGGGTTAAACGAGAACGAAGTCAAGCCAGGCAAGGTCAGGAAACAGGATCTGCGGTACCGAGGGAGAATCCGAAAGAAGAGTCGATAAACAGGCCAAAATATTCAGGAAACCAATAGATCAGACAGTCAAAAGTTCAGGAACGCTTAGTGTCAGGGTAAGATCACTTCGCAGTGATTTGCAGGCCTCGGCGTCCTTTTACGCGCTGTGCGCATGCGTCAAAAACGGGCGCGCGCCCGCGAACCTTCGCCCGCGCGCGCGCGCGACCAACTCGACGCGGACGCGCCGATGCGCGAAAATGACGCGACCTCTCGCGAGGGCAGACATCAGCACCAGAGGACTGACAGGTGCAAACCGTAAGTTCAATGCTGTGTTGTACATGGTATACATTTATCTAAAACATCTGCGTACTGTGCTGTGAAAAAATAGTAGTACTATATAAAAACGATGCCATGCTATTTATATATCACCAGCATTCTTTTAATTCTGCTGTACATGACAATAGAGGATCAGTTGGGAAGCAGGATAACCCTATACAGATCTTTCTCCCTGCACAGTCCCCAGTATATTTTGCACAGCATGTGGGGGTTCAAGAATGTTGATATGCCATTGTTGTCCCTAATCAAGATGTACATTTCCAGTCCTTGCACTAGAATATCTTTCCATGCCTTCTTCTCCAAACTACTGCTATTTACAGTCAAAGTTATTTTGGTCATGCCATAAAACCAGGAAATCAGCTTAGTAAGAGTAGCCATTATGAAGAAGACATGGATTCATCTAGAGCCCTGTCATTCAATCCTCATATCCAGTCACTTATTAAATCATGTCACTTCCACCTAAAGAACATATCCAAAATACGATCATTCATCACCAAGATGTTGCCAGAATTCTTATTCACTCTCTCATCATATCACGTCTAGACTACTGTAACTCTCTTTTTGGCCTTCCCCTCCAGAGACTGTCACCTCTCCAGTCCATAATGAACACTGCTGCGAGGCTCATAAGCCTCATCAACCGCTCCTCCTCTGCCTCGCCATTCTGTCAATCCCTGCAATGGCTTCTGCTACCTTTCAGAGTCAAATTAATGACCCTGAAATTCAAAGCACTTCATAACTCTGCCCCACCCTACATCTCTGAACTCATCTCTATATACTCACCTGACCATTTACTACGCTCCTCTACTGACCTGCTACTCAACTCTTCTCTCATTACCTCTTCACATGCTCGCATTCTAGACTTTGCAAGTGCTGCACCCCTCCTCTGGAACTCTCTCCCACGGTCTGTCTGACTTTCTCCCAACCTTTCCGCTTTCAAGAAATCTCTGAAAACGCACTTCTTTCGAGAAGCCTACCCTCACTCTGCTTAACTACCAAATGCAACACCACGTACCGTACCACATTTCTCACCCACTTAATTCGATCTTGCCCACTCCCACACCTTGTGTATTATTCCCTTCCCTTTAGAGTGTACGCTCTTTCTGCATAGGGCCTTGCTCACCTTTTGTACCGGTATTGATTGTGATGTATGTAACTCCATATGTTCTATGTATAGAATTCATGTGATTTAGTTGTATAATCACATTTACTTTACAGTGCTGCGCAATATGTTGGCGCTTTATAAATACATGTTAATAATAATTCCAGAGCTATATGTATAATTGGGAAATGGGACTGTCAGGCTGCAGCCTGCAGCATTGTCTTAATATGCACCAAAACCCCCTGATCTTCCCCACAACCCTCCATCTTTTAAATTCTAGAATCTGTGAGATAATGCCTCCCCAAAGGCATAGCCACTTTGACCAGAACTTGTCAGCATAGGGGCTATTACCGTGCAATAGAGCACTTTGACTACTGCAACAGAAAATTAACCCTACATCCAGGACAGCTGATTTGTGATCCACTCCGTGCCCCAGCTGTATTCATTTGAACGGCTTCCACTTGCATGTTACTGCACACAAGCAGATTTAAAGGGCATGTAAAGGCAAAAAAAATAAAATCCAATTTTTACTTTCTTTAATGAAAAATGAAATCTATCTCCAATATACTTCAATTAAAAAATGTTAACCATTTTTATAAGAAACCTGACTGTATGCAGTGAAATTCCACCTTTGTTTTACTTACTCTGACTGCTGTGGATAGGAAACTTTAGACGGTCCCTTATTGCTTTGCAGGGAAACTGACAAAAACTCAATCCGCACCTAACCCTAACCCGCAAAACCTTAACCCACAAAATGTTTCCATTATCCGACACACACCCAACACATACACGCATCTTCTTGCTCTATACACTGCTTCTGTGTGTGCCTCTGGTTCCAAGACAGGTAATCTTCAAGAACAATGACCCAACCCAACCACAATGGTTGGCCAAATTTCAACCCAACCCGCCCAACCGGTGGTCAACTTGTGGGTCACTGCAGGTTTTGGTTCAATCCACACATCATTATTGGCCATATTGTATATACGTTTAAAAATGCAACTCAACCAGTTTGTTCATAGGCCTTTATCTGATGGCAGGTGAGAATTATTTTATCTCGTCAAAAATTTCAATAGGAATGTGAAGCAAACCTCAGGAATGTGAAGCAAACCTCTTGAAAATCAAGTAAAGGGAATTCAAATAATGACCAATCAGATGTGTTTACTCATATGTAGTGCAGTACATTGAACTGAAATTCCCACACATAGTGACTGTTGCTCATAATAATGAATACAAATAGGAAGAGCTGGAGTGAAATAAATTATTGTGCATTTAAGAGATATTTTCTGCATGGGTTAAAATAAATTAACCAATGCAGAAAACTAGAAGTAATGGACACAGATGAAGAATTTATACTGTATATATATCTAGATATATAGTCTTAGATTACATTGTTTTATTACAAGAGCAAGTACATAAAACAACCAGCGCTATTCACTGAAATGTGTCTCCATCATAATCCCAGCAGGACTCTATTTTATTATGGTGTGAAAATCTTTTCAGTGAGCAAAGTCACATCACAGTCCATCCAGACTGATAACAAGAAATGCTAAGAAGCCAGAGCAAGAAAGAAACCTTATCATTCCCAAGAAAATGATTACTTCATTCATGGATCAACTGATTTCTACTTAAAAACATATTATGCATATTCTTGCTGTGTCGTTGGATAGTTTGCCTGTCCAATAAGATATCCTAATGCCTCCTAAGGGTATTTAGCATCTACTGATCAATAACTTATTGCAAACCAACATAATCTGCAGTGCTATACAATATAATATTACTATAACAACTACTGTTCACTTTTAAAGGGTGGTTCACCTTTAAGGTAACTTTTAGTATGTTAAAGAATGTCCAATTCTAAGCAGCTTTTTAATTCATCTTCATTATTATTGTATATAGTTTTTGAATTATTTGCCTTCTTCTTCTGACGCTTTCAAATGGGGGGTCACATCTAAAAAACAAATGCTCTGTAAGGCTACAAATGTATTGTTATAGCTACTTTTGATAACTTATGTTTCAATTCAGGGCCTCTCCTTCATATTCATGATTCTTATTCAAATCAATGCATGGTTGCTAGGGTAATTTGCACCCTAGAACCCAGATTGATGAAATTGCAAACTGTACTTGGTTGCTATGGTAATTTGCACCCTAGCAACCAGATGAAATTGCAAACTAGAGAGCTGCTGAATAAAAAGCTAAATAACTCAAAAACCAAGAATAAAAAAATGAAAACCAATTGCAAATAGTCTCAGAATATCTGTCTCCACATAATACTTAGCACATTTACTAAGCTCATGTGAAGGATTCGAAGTAAAAAAACTTTGAATTTCGAAGTTTTTTTTTGGGTACTCCGACCATCGAATAGGCTACTAAGACCTTCGATTCAAACTAAAAATCGTTCGACTATCTGACTATTCGATAGTCGAAGTACTGCCTCTTTAAAAAAAACTTCGACTACATACAGTACTTTGCCACTTTAAACCTACCGAACTACAATGTTAGATTATGGGGACCTTCCCCATCAGTTTTCTAAGCTTTTTCTGATCGAAGAAAAATCGTTCGATCGATCGATTAAAATCCTTCGAAACGTTCGATTCTAAGGATTTAATCGTTCGATCCAACGATTTCTACTTCGATTGATCGATCAAAGTATTTGCGCAAAATCCTTCGAATTCGATATTCGAATTCGAAGGATTTAACTTCGAGGGTCGAATTCGAGGGTTAATTAACCCTCGATATTCAACCCTTAGTAAATGTTCCCCTAAGCGTTAATTCAAAGGTGAAAAAATCCTTTAAAGGAAAACCAAACCCTTAGAACCAAACCCTTAATTATAAAAACCCCTACCCCCCTACCCTACATAGACCCCCTCCCTGCTCCCCCCCAGTCTAGCTGTTACCTTCGGTAAATGCCCCTAATTCTTTACTTACCTCTCTTTGCTGATTCAGCGCAGCGGAGCTCACGGGCGCCATCTTCCAGCTCTTTGTTAATCTTTGGGTCTTCTTCCAGCGCTTCAGCAATTTCCATGAATTTCGGCGCATGCACAGTTGTCAAAAACCTGAAGACAACTGCGCATGCACCGATACGACACTTACTTCCCGAAGAAGACCGTAGAGAAGAAAATGGTGCTGTGAGCTCCGCTGCACTGAATCTGCAAAGAGAGGTAAGTAAAGAGTTAGGGGCATTTACCAAAGGTAACAGCTAGACTGGGGGGGAGCAGGGAGGGGGGTCTATGTAGGGTAGGGGATGTTATAATTAAGGGTTTGGTTCTCCTTTAAAGTTCTGCAGAGTGTGGGATTGTGAACTTACAATGGGATATTAGCGTGTGTCAGAGAAGTTAGATAAATCGCGTGTGCTCCACTGAAGTAGTGCAGGAAGTTGCCGTAACTATTAACATATTTATAAACATAAGGAGCTTGGCAGTGGTCCATTGAATCCAGGCAGGAGGTCTCCATTGTGTAGTGATGTCTCTGTTCAACATAAAAGACTTGACAGCTAAATTCATGGTTTTCAGCATGTGTCAGCGTATCTCTACAATGTAAGGAGATTAGTGTGCTCCAATGAATCCATGTCCATTTACATGGAGCTTGACAATGCTTCATTGAGTCCATGTAGGAAGCCTCCAAAGAATACCAAATATTTAGTCAATATAAAGTACTTGGCAATAGTCCACTGAAACCATGTAGTAGGAGTCCAGCATCTTCCAAGATATTAACTGAACCGGGGTTTCTGCTGGTAGCAAAAATAGATGTGTCCCCAGCTGCTGGCAGTATATTTACTGAATGTAAGCAGCATGGGAGTGCTCTGTTATAGGAGGTCTCCATTGTGTACCAGAACATTTACTAATTAAAACAAGCTTGTTAGTGGTCCTCTTTAATTAGTGTTGGTTTATCCAGTGTCTAATTAATTTGAATACAAGGAACTCGACAACACACCACTAAATCATGGAAGTCTCCAGAAATACCACACATATTTACTGAATGGATGGGGTGTGGTAATGTGAAATGTTAGTGTTCTGAATCATATAACTAGTGTTGTTGTGGAATATTCATTATTTACAGTACATCACAGGGGTATGCTCAAGACTTAGTTACACAAGTGGGTACTATATGTTCCGTAGTAGTAAATAAAAAGCAAATATAATTCTAAGCGACTTTCCTCAATGCATTAATTGCAAATTTTCAGTACCGGTAAAGGTATTTGTAAACGTAATTGCGATTGGAAGTTGTGTTTGTACATGTGCTTTTGGTAGGCGTTAAAGGGGTTGACTATGAAGATTTTCATTCATCCAGGTCATGGTATATCTAGTATAGGTAAATCTAAAAACAACTGGACTTGCTGAGCAATCAATGAAGACATTTCACTACTCATCCGAAAGGGGTTGTTCACCATTGAGTTAACTTGTAGTATAATGTGGAGTGATATTCTGAGACAATTTGGAATTGGTTTTCATTTTTTATTATTTGCGGTTTTTCAATTATCTAGCTGTTTATTCAGCAGCTTTCCAGTTTGCAGTGCTAAGGTCCAAATGACCCTAGCAACCATGCACTGATTTGAATAAGAGACTGGAATATGAATAGGAGAAGCCTGAATAGAAAGATGAGTAATAAAAATTAGCAACAACAATACCAATGTAGCCTTACAGAGCATTTGTTTTTAGATGGGGTCAGTGATCCCCAGCTGGAAAGAGTCAAAAGAGAAAGACAAATAATTCAAACCATGAAGACCAATTGCAAAGTTGGTTAGAATTGCCCATTCTAAAACATGCTAAAAGGTCAACCACCCCTTTAAGTACAAGGTTCTGCTACTCCTTGACTACAGCCCAAAGGCACAAAACCCATAAGGCTATGTATTAATGTGGCCTGAAATAAAGTTCTCAGTTCTTTTACAAGCCTGTCTGATCCGTGAGTGCCTGCCATTTTCTGTTTTGGTTGGATATCTCCACCTTGAGCTGAAGGTATGGTGCATGTGTACAGTGTCGGACTGGCCCACCAGGATACCAGGAAAACTCCCGGTGGACCCAGGTGTCAGGGGGCCCTTGTGCTGCTAAAGATTTGGCTTATGTCATGGCCATTCCATATTTCTTTGAGAATAAAGAGGCTAAATAGATGGAATAATAGATTATAGTATGCAAAGAATAGAGGTTGAGTGAAGAGAATAATAATAATAGTACTGAGAGTGGGCCCCTGGTCTGTGGTTCTTTGGTGAGCCCCTGGTCTAAGGTTTTTGGGTGGACCCCTGGTGTCCCAGTCCGACACTGCATGTGTACCCAGACCCTACGTACTACTGGTGAGATATTATACTTTACATTGGGATTTTTTCTTTTTGAATGCATCTGCTATTCCTTTTGCCAACTTAGCGTAATGGAAGAATCTTGCGCAGCAGAAATAGTCAGTCCTGGATCGGGGGAATCGTTTAGTTTAGTAAATTCTAGTGAGAGTTTGACCAGTCAAATGCCATAAAATGACTGTATTCCTCGTTTACAATCCTCTGTGCATTTGTTTTCTGTCCCCTGGCCGCAGGACCACAGCAAAGGAGCCTGAGTTGTTAAGTGTGAAGACTGGACTAGTTTCTGAATTTATACAGAACTGTCAAACATATTGGTTCGTGCAGCAGCTCCGTCCGTTATATTGCATACCTTCTTTTTGTTGTTCTGAAAAACACCCAACCTTTATTTTTCCTCATAGCACACTGTGATCATGACTCTCTTAATGTATCCGATATTTTTCAGAGCTGAGCTGGACTCAGTACAAAAACAAAGCCATTATTTGTTGTTTTCTGTGTACCCTACAACCTGTGCTAATGAAATCTTTAATTCTTTACTGGTAGCGACTGAGTCCTCTGTGCATGTTTTCACTTTCTTAAATTCCATTATCTGTCAGTTGAAGACAAAGATGTTTTTGCATTAACCTGCTACAGCACTCTCTCTCTCTCCAAGATATTGCTTTGTAGCATTAGCATAGGAAATAAAATGTAAACCCAATAAAGCCTGTGGTATGGCAATTCATATTTCCAAATGAATTATGTAAAGGTTGAGCTGTATAAATAATGTGAATTGCAAATAAGTATTGTGTTTCCAGTGCTCCGTGCTTTCAATTCTAAGAATATGATAGTGGAAGGATCTTTACTCACAGGATTAGCACCAAATTGGACCATTATACCTACAGTTCCATATTCTGTTTGTGCAATGGAAATATTAATGGCAGATTTATCAAGGGTCGAATTTTGAGTTTATGGGCGTTTCTAAAAACTCCCATAAACTCCCAATAAACTCAAAATTAAAAAAAAACTAAATTTATTAAAAAAAAATTATTTTTTAAATTTGGATGAACAGGATGGACCTAATTCGATTCAAGTTTTTTTTAAAAAAAAAAGTTCAACCAAATTCGAATTAGAATTTTCAATTCGACCCTTGATAAATTTGAGCCATAGGGGCCCATTTACTTAGCTCGAGTGAAGAAATAGAGGGAAAAAACATTTTTTTTGGCTACTTCGACCTTCGACTTCGAATCGAACGATTCGAACTAAAAGTCGTTCGACTTTTCGAGCATTCGATTGACGAAGTACTGTCTCTTTAAGAAAAAACTTCGACCCCCTAGTTCGCCACCTAAAAGCTACCGAAGTCAATGTTAGCCTATGGGGAAGCCTATGGGTTTGCTAGCTTTTTTTGGTCGAACAAAAATCGTTTGATCAATGGATTAAAATCCTTCAAATCAAACGATTCCAAGGATTTAATCGTTCGATCGTTCGATCAAACGAATAGCGCTAAATCCTTCGACTTCGATATTCGAAGTTGAAGGATTTAACTTCCACAGTCGAATATCGAGGGTTAATTAACCCGCGATATTCGGCCTTAAGTAAATTTGCCCCATAATGTTACATTTATTTAATGTCATGATAAAAGATTGTAAAAAACTGAAGCTGGTCATACCGGTACATGTAAAAATTTTAATTTTTCTGATGAGGAATGCTCATGAGAAAGGTTTTTCAGTAGGCAGACAGGGGTTAAAGGGGTTGTTCATCTTTGAGTTAACTTTTAGTATGATGTAGAAAGTCATATTCTGAGACAATGTGCAATTGGGTTTCATTTTTTATTATTTGTGGGTTTTGGTTAACTTTTTATTCAGCAGCTCTCCAGTTTGCAATTTTTTGAATGTGATTAAGAGAGGGCCTGGATAAAAAGATGCGTTATTAAAAAAGTAGCAATAACAATACATTGCATTTGTTACTTAATACTTAAATTCCAACACTTTGTTATACACATATTTAACTTATATAAAAATCTATAATATTACAAATCATACAAAGATTTGGAAAAATAGCAGGATTCCAAATAAACGTTAGCATATCAGGATCTCCTCAGATAACTGCCTAAGATGCTGCTCCCCAGGAGCTGATTTAATACATAACCTATGGTCATATTCAAAAATACAAACCTTTTGGCAAGAGGTAACCTTGTATGTTGGACAGATGGCTGGAAACCCTATCCAGATGCAGATCACATGGGCACTAATGGGCACGGAAGACTAGCGGCGGCAGCTCGAAAAACGATACTACAACAATGGTTGGCCTCTGATCCACCATCTATTTTGCTAGTTAAACAGAAATTACACCACCTATTTCATTTGGACAACACCTGGATAACATACATAGCATCACTTCCACAACACATTAAAAATCTGACGATTTACACCTTTAGACAAACAACATGGTATAGTGAAGAAACCTTAAGAGAACACCCACTAGTAATGGCGTCATCCCAATACTTAGACACATGGCAACAAGAATAAGGAAGACTGGAATAGGCACCCCCCAGGAGTCATCAAATAAATAGACTGTTGGCTATATATTCATTAAATCCTACATATGGTCATGTACTAAATTTTGAGCTGAAGTTCTCATTCTGTTACTATATATTGTTGGAAAACTGTTAAAAACCTATATTCATTATTATCACTCTGTACGAAACTGCATAATGGAAACATACTTTATTATGTGATAACAAATTAAATAAAAACACGTTTTTTTTTTAAAAAAAAAATGGGATCAGTGGCACCCTATATAATTCATCCATCTCTAGTGATTGACCATAGACAGTTACAGACTAATGGAGCTGGGGAAATATGCCATGTCGGTAGAAGCCCACACATTACCCTCTACTACATCTTTGCTCTACAATTATAAAATAACATTCTTATCCTTCTTGGTTACCTGTACAATGACTGCTTCCTGAAAATTCTGTGAGCAAGAAAAGTTTTACAGACAAATCCATAACTCTGCAACATAACCCCAAAATAATTTATAAATCTTTCTTATTTTATGTTTCCAAGCACATGGCAGGTTACATTTCTCGGCAACACCCTTGTTTGCACTGTTATTTGTTTCAATGGCTTCACTGGATACATTTTCTTTGCAAACCCTCAGGCTTAGCCGCATCTGTGAATGACTTGATTCTGCACAATGTGCTCACAGTGTATGACTGATATCTTAATACTGTTTGGTTCTTCAATGAAATTCACATATAGATGATGTATGTATTAATACAAGCAGCTTCAAAGTGATGTTGGTGCTCTACTCAATGCCAGAGGCTTAGTTGCTTGTTTTGTACGGTTACTGTGCCCCTCTGTGGAACCATGAAAGTTGTTTTTCTGGTGTATTAGGGTAGCGCATGACTCTCTAATACCTCGTGCCAACTCAAGTAGGCAGGCTGTGCGCCTGGGTCACTCTGGTAGATGAAGGGCAGATCATGTAATTTATTATTAAATATTTAAGAAAACTGCATCTCACTAATCGAGCCTTTCTTATAATTAACCATACAGTATGCATGCCTATGATTTAATGCCCCTTAGGCACAAAATTACGGGAAGGCCATCTCCCATAGACTCCATTTTATCCAAATAATCCAATTTTTACAAATTTTACTGTTTTAATAATAAAACAGTACTTTGTACTTGATCCTAACTAAGATATAATTAATCCTTATTGAAAGCAAAACCAGCCTATTGGGTTTATTTAAAATTTACATGAGTTCTAGTAGACTTAAGGTATTAAGATCCAACTTACAGAAAGACCAATTATCTGGAAAACCCCAGGTCCCGAGCATTCTGGATAACAGGTCCCATACCTGTACTGGAATGTCAGTTTATTTTTATAGAGCTGTAATACAGTACTTATGGTTGTTAGATTGAAGTCTGTATGCTATAATCCAGAAACGTGGAATCATAGCCTAAAATTGCTCCTGGTGGTTTCTCTGTCAACTTGTTTCCACTGGTGCAGAAATGCCTGAAACATCCCTTGCAGCCAATTGTTCTGATTCATGGAAACTGCCTGCCACTGCATATACAGCTGGGTTTCAGCCAATCAGGTATGACATTAACTTAAAGGTGGCCATAGACGCACCAATAATATCGAACAAAACAAATTCTCGTAAATATTCGGTGCTTGTATGGGGGGAGACGAGCCAACCGATATCGACAAAAGACTTGGATATCAGTCGGCTCTTAGATCTGGCTGGCAGGAAAATTTTGTTTGGGCGGCACCTGAACATCGCCCATTGTTAGTGCTCAATCATCAGATACAGGTAAAATGCTATTATTTCAATCTGTATATCTGACAATTCAGCTCTACACGTGTGTATTGAAACCAACGATCTTTCTAGGAAAGATCTTTTCCAAGAAAAGATGGCCATCTACCATCTATGGCCATTGTGCTAGATATTATACTGTATGTATATTGTGTCTTGGGAGATGAAAACCATAAAGCACAGAATTTTCCTACAGTTGAAGGCTAAAATAAACCTAGAAATGTATTTTTTTTGGTTAATGGAGATAATGAGACTAGGTTCTCCTGGTATTAAATGTATAGTCAGCATATAAAAAACGGGTATAGCTGATGGTTTATGTAAAGATAGTGCAGGTCAGTTTGTTATTTGGTTATTTTCAACCAAAACTGCCCAACAATGCACCTCATGTGTATGGGCTCAGGCTGATTGTCTACCTTTGTAAAAGACTGCAATGCCAATTTGATCAGGCTGTTGGCTTGATTTCATAAAAGAAATGATCACATTGGTAATTGTATTTGCCCATTGGCACCAGCTGGGATCCAATCAATGTGCAATTTGCTCTGGATATGCTGTGTGCCTTGCCAAATTGTTCAAAATGGTAAGAACATGCAAACGCTATGAAATACTGGCATAACATCCTTCGTTCTCAAAATCTAGAAATAGAAAGTACCAGGTCCCCTTAAATTCAGTTTTCCCTTTGTCACATAAAGATTAATGTTGTACGTGATATTATATCCTAGAGCTCTTGCATGTTGGCATGGAGAGCATCTTTGGAATGCTGAAAGCCGAGCACGGTTTTCTAAATCTAAAGGAAACCTGCAGTTCACGGAGTCGACCGAGTGTGTCTCATTGTAAATGGAAAGTGTGTTCCAAGGCATTATGTAACAAATGCGCACATTTAATTAGAAACTGTTTCAATTAGAGGAGGATATTGTCCCCTTTTGGCAAGAAGACAATTAAAGTAATAGTTCAATTACCATGTAATACCCACCACCTGCAATTCTAAAAATTAGAGCTTTGCTGCCAAAGGAGTTTTTCAGATTTACGTCAGTGTAATTAATTCTAATTTTTAGATGTGGAAAACGAACGTGCGCCACATCACACTCAAGGGCTTTATTGGAATCAGGTTAGTGAGCAAACTGGTAATTAAGTCTTTTTTAACACATCAGGTTTTAATTGCTTTAGGTTTCTTACATTCCTACATAACTGCAATCCTGCAACATAACACATGATCTACAGATTTTGTGCCACCTAAAAAGTAATTTAATTATATTCTACCTGGTTGTACTAATGAGCATTCAGAGTCGTGCTTCACCGTATTCATGTTTTATTCCTCTTTTTTAGATGCAAATTGTTCGCTAGCGAAAAAGATAGGCGCTAGCAGTCATTCGCACCGCCAGGTGACAATTCACTCTGGCGAATGGGCGTTAAGCCGCAAATTCAATAAAATGCGGATTTTACTGAACGTTAGCTCTTTCTCCAGACTTGCCTTCGCCAGCTCAGACCAGGCGAAGTGCAATGGAGTGCATAGATCTTCCTCAATCTTCTGTCACTTACATCATATTCTGAGTGGAAAATGACTTGTTTAGTATCTGGGTGCGATTCCTATCTGTTTTGACCCTTGACTGCCTGACTATTCTGAACTCTGCCAGTCCTGACCATTGCCTGCCTGACTATTCGGAACTCTGGCAATCCTTAACCTTGCCTTAACCTTGACCGTTCTGAGATCTACCGGTACTGACCCTTGCCTGCCTGACAATTCCTTGAACTCTGCCTGTACCGACCACTGCCTGTCTGACCCTGCTTGATCTCTGCCTGTACCAACCCCGGCCTGCCTGACCATGCTTTTTGAGCCAAGACCAGGGAGCTTAGCACTTGTTCTGAATTTAGGGAGCCGTAAGTGACAGTTTAGAAAAAAAGGAAGATTATAAAAATTTGAGTAAATGATTATAATGAAGTCTATGGGAAATTACCTTCCCATAATTCGGTGCTTTCAGGATAACAGATTTCCAATAGCTGTAATAATAAATGGAAAGTTGGGTAGGAATCGACGACTAACTCCAGACTTACTCTTATACACTGTTATCTCTCAATTACCTAAAGTACTAAATAAGGGAATTGGGCAGAAACTAAGAACATATAACACCCCAATTACTTTGCTAGACTAGGGGATATATAGAACATATAGAACGATATGCCGTTTGTACAACTGCAACTCACACTCTTATCATACATTGGGATGAATCTATGCTTTTCAGAGTAATGATCATAAGGTTCCTTCCTTCGATACAGGCCACTGAATGTGCATCTGTTAAAATGCAAGTTGAATGCATCAAAATACATATATTGCACGTATATTCTTTTTTTAAACACAAATAAGTGACATCTTGTGATTTGCTTTCCTACGTCATCATCCAGTTATTTAACCAAGACCCTTTATCCCCTCCTAACCAATGCATGTATACCTGGCCATTGATCCCTTCCTGGTACCGTCAAAATCCCTTCCTACCAGTGAAGGTCTGATTTCCAGGAATTCAACGAGACCCATCTCCCAACAAAAAAAAAAAAACAATTCTGAAATGCTTTTAGAATTAAAAAGGTGTGCTTTTAAAATTACAAGAATTTAGGAAAAAAGTTCCACTTAGAAGCATTACTTTTAGAGTTTTTCTGAGTGCATCTAAAAGTAAGTTTGACAGCAGATGTGGGTTGTATAATTACTGTGCTTGCCAAGGCGCTGAATTCTCGAGCGATTGTTGTTGTCAGTGTTCAGCCCACACCTTGTCACATCTCTCTTAATACATAATGCATAGTGTCCAACAAATTGCTTCATAGAAATAGCAGCACCATAAGAAGGCCATTGATAAAATAATTTATTCCTCGCCAGCAAGTAAACCCTGCTGCTGAAATGCTATGCAAAGCTGCCAAATAATCCATCCCATCAATCTAATTTGGCATGGTGTATGGGCAAGATCTGCTTGTTTGGCCACGTTGATAAATGAACGGATCTTTAGCTGTATCATGGCCAGCTTCATTTACTTTCTAGATATAGCAAAAATAGTCCACAATTACACAGTAATAGATTGGTTAAAGGCACTGTAGGATATTGAACTGTTGCTTTGTTTGAGAAAGGAAGGTGACCTACTCTGAATTCTTTACTAAATATCTCTCTACTGGGTCTACACATCAGACAGTGGCTATTTTAGGGCATAGATTAAATACTACTGTATATGTGCTCTAATATTGGAGGATAGAGTATAAGTGGGAGGATGTCATAAACATTGTTAATGGGAAAAATGTGTTCACTGCAGTTATCCCTTCTAGCAAATGTAATATAAGTTTTACAAACACACAAAAGAATTTAATGCCCCAACGCGCCCGTGGAATTGCATCAGCGGAATTTGCAGTGTATTCAATAAAAATTCTTATTGACAATAACTGCAATGGCCATTTTACTCCATTACTACATTGTAGAAATCCCCTGTGAAAGGGCTCAGCGTTTATCAATGGTCTCAGCGTTTATTATTACACGGGAGACCCATTTACCAACATTCTTATTTTAGTGGTTTTAGAGGTGTTTGAAACCACAGACAAACTCATGTCTCTATGAATGCCATATTGTTTACTAAAAGATCCAAATTACAAAAAAATCACTGAGCGATGCACTAAGAAATATATGAAAACCTCTAAAGATTCAAGTTTATCGCACAATTACTAGCAAAAAAAGTCTGAATGGCCAAAAAAAATGTCCAATAGGATCAGCACAGTTCCCATTGACCTCTATAGGACCATGACTGCTTTTACTTGGCATTAGAGTTTTTTGTGGGCTTTTTACATCATAAATCTCACATTTTTAGAGTTTTAGAGACATAACATTTTTAGAGAAAAAAATATGATTAGTGAAAAAAATACAAATAAGAATGTTAGTAAATTGGCCCCATTATATCTGATTAATAATGGCTGCCTGAGTGCCAGAATAAATCCAGCATAAACAGCATGGAAATACCATGCCCTGCAACAGTCAGAGTCATAATGTTTGCTTCTGGAAAAGAAGTCTGCTGTCAGTGGCATTAAAAGGATTAAATAGATCAGTGGAATCTTGTGAGCAAGGGAGAGCCGGATACTCAGAGGTTATGAGTGCTCAGAAAGCAATAAAGAAGACTGACACAACAAGAAGAGGTGATACAGTGATGTCTCCAGCTATTTCATGCTTTTGTCTAAGAGGCAATGAATTTTAGGCAGCCTTTGCTGTTCCCTGGGGTCAGACAGACTAATGGTTTGTCTAGCACTGCCTGCTTGTACATAAAACAGTTATGTTATCTTCAGTTTTCTACTACATAGACTTTTATGTGTTATTTTTATTTCTGCAGTGAATTTAAACCAGTCATACCTATGGAAATCTATAGTTTGGCCAAAAAAAATGCTCCTAGGGCATGAGCTCCTAATGCAGACAGCCATGTTTTATTCTACATAATGACAGCTGCTACTCATTTTTCACATTCGTGGGGGTCTATTTATCAAAGGTCAGATTGTAATGGTTTTAAATTTTTTGAAACTATGACTAAACTCACAGATGCAAATTCACTAAGATTCGTAGTTGCGCCAGGCGTAACTTCGCCGCACTTCGCCAGACTTCGCCAGGCGTAGTTTCGCCAGCGCTCCGCAAATTCACTAAAATCCGAAGTTGCGCTCAGGGGTAGTGTAAGGTTGCGAAGTTGCTAGCAATGGTTAATCTGCATACGGCGCCAAATTCAAAATTTAATGGAGGAATGCGTACAATCACTACAAATGCCTGGGAAACCTTCAAAACATTAAATAAAATTTTTTATTTTGCCCTACACATGTGCCCACTGTATAGTTAAGTTGCCATGAGTTAGGAAATGTAGGGGGGAAGGAGGGGAGCCCCAAAATTTTTTTCGATCTTTTTCAGCCTATCACCCATAATATAGAAAAAACGCCAGCGTTTTTTGGGACTTAGAAAAAACTTGTACTTTTTTTGAAGCAATCCCTATCTACTCTATTGCGCTTCGCCCGGTCTGAGGTGGCAAAGGAAGTCTAGCGTAAAAGGTAGCATTCAGTACAATGCGCGCGTTAGTGAATTTGCGTAGTTACGTCCGTTGCGAAAATTCGCCAGGCCTAAGGGTGCGAAGTAACACTAGCGAATTTACGCCAGCGTTCGTTAGTGAATTTGGGAAGTAACAAAAATGACCAAAACTACAAATGTCATAAGATTTATTAAAAGATCCGAATAAACAAAGTAAGAACGGAAAATAAAACTGAACTATGTGCTTAAAAGATATATATACCTCGGAAACCTATAAAAATTCGGGTTATCCGGACAATTTCTAGAAAAAAAATCTGAAAACCTAATTGATTTAAAACAGTCCAAATGGATTGGCTCAGCTTACTGCGATGTCCAGCACCCTAACTCCAGACCCAGTGCTGGGCTCCCTGGTCTCGGCTCTTGCTTCTGCCTTTAACAGCCGCCTTTCACCTCAGGAGGAGACCTCAGCTAATTGGATGCTGCCAGGTCTTACTAAGAGAGGAGCAAAGCTAAAGGTTCTGGATGAGCAAAGGGGCATGATTGTTTCACCAAGGATACTGGATGGAAGACAACACAGCTTGGAAGACAGACCAGACAATGTAGAGTGGACGAACAGGCTGGGCCAGCACAAGCAGGGTTAAGAATATTTAGACAGGCCGGAATCAGGATTGGAGAGAGTAGAATAGTCAGACAGGACGGAAACAGGATTTGGGAATGTAGAGTAATCAGACAGGCAATGGTCAGCTAGGAGAGTTCAGAATAAACAGCCAGGCAAGGATCAGGATACAGAGTTCAGAATAGTCAGGCAAGGCAAGGGTCACCAGAAGCTCAATAGGGATAATTAGAAATAGCACTGGGAACAACCTAAATTGAACCTACAACGGGCAACTTCTATAGCACTGAAATCCCCTTAAATACAATTTGAATTGCGTGCCATTGCGTGATGACATCATCACACCGGCGCATAAATCCGGAAGGGAGCAGCCGCACGCACCATAGGGGAACCAGCAGAGGCATGTGGCGGGCGTCCCCGCCACCTACAGAGTAAACCACTAGACCACCAGGGTAACATATCGTTACACTCCCATTCGCTTCTATAGGACCTCAACAACTTTTACCTGGCAAAGTTTTCTATGAGAGGTTTTCGTGTTTTTTTTAATATATTTTGCATTTTTAGAACTTTTTTAAAAAAAAATAGGAAAACCACAAATTTTTAGAGATTCGTGGAAAAAACCAAAATTCAATTGTTAGTAAATGCACCCCTAAGAGTCTTAGGGGCCCAATAGCATTTTTTCCATCAACTGGATAGGTGCCTTTTATGGCAATATAATATTGAATTCAGTTTATAGTGATGCTTGTCTGGTGTATAGTAATCATTATATTATTATTATAGACATTATTATTATGCATGTATATATATATATATATATATATATATATATATATATATATATACGTGATAGCCGAAACGTGTTGATATAGCATGCACCAATAATTGATTTGTTGATACACGCTGGATGGCGACTGCTGTGAGTGCTTTCGTGGACTGATATATATATATATATATAATATAATATAACATATATAAAATATAATATGTTGGTGCAACATATTCTGCAACAGATCTCTAAAGAGGTAATATATTATTCACATCAGTCCCTGCCCTGGTGGAGCTTACAATCTAAGGTCCCTATCACATTCAGACACACTATGGTCAGTTTTATCAGAAGCCAATAAAGCTCCTGTAGGTTTTTGGGGAGTATGAGGAAACCAAAGTACCCAGAAGAACATACCAACTCCTTGCAGATAGTGCCCAAGCTGGAATTAAACCCGTAATTCAGAGCTTCTGGGTAACGGGTTTCCATTAAAACATTATGCTCAGGGCCCAGGAACTTCCAGTAACACTACGGTCTTCTATGAACACAAACCTGTGAATCTCTGCAGTTCACACTCAGCAAAAGATAGATGTGAAGCCAATAATATTAGTCAAGCAGATAAGGTGCATAAAAACAGAAGTCACACTGATTATTCGGTACAAAGTCTCTGGTTCTCACTGTTCCTTCAGCGTGTATTCTCCTTATCAGCACACACAGCTGCTAGGGGGAAGGTCCACTCGTGACAATGCAATCTATTATTTGGAACGGCATACCTTGTTGCTCGGGTTTATAGTGCACAAACAGCAGTTATCAAGCTTCCTACTGCAAAGGGATGAAAATGGCATTCAGGATTCATCTTCTACTAAGAAAATTCTCATGTGTACAGCTAAATATACTGTCCATACCTCCCAACATTTTGGAAATAAAAAGAGGGACAAAGAAGCCCCATTTTTGTGGCCCTACTTAACATGTTCATTTTACAAAATTTCACAGGTTATAAAAGTTTTACATATTTCTGTTTTTTTCAGTTATTACAGTTTTGCTAATGAAGGTGAATTGCCCTTTAAGCTGTGATTCTAACTTTCCCCAAGGCACCTGTTATCTTTAATTGTTACAATTACTTGTTACTTATCTAGACATTTAAATTGTTACAAATGTATCTTATCCTCTGTTGTGGCTGTTCTGGGCTCTCTGCCAAAAGCCAATTAATTAGAAACTTTGTTTCTTTTTCTGGCTGTTCAGTGCAGAGAAAAACTGGACTTTCCAGTACAAATGAGGGACTGCAGGTTGAGCTGTCAAAAGAGTGTTGACCAAGGATATATTTATGTAAATATGTATATTTATTCTCATATACACATGTACATAAGTATTCCTGGTTATAAGGGTTCTTTAACGAAAGAGATAGTTCAATCAAAATATATATATTTATTTACAAAAACTATTGACACATATCTACAGAAATAATAGACATAAAACAAGTTACACTACATAGAATGTATAACAAATAGTTACAAAGACAATTACAAATATGTATATGTTGGATCTAAATCCACTGCCTCTCGGATACTCATCCTTCCATTTGGTCTGGCATGTCCTCACTTCAGGAACTCTCAGGACTCTCTCTCTAACTTAGCCTATTGTATTAACCTATAGACTGACCATAAGTTCATGTCAGGTTCTGATTGGTCAGTGACCAATACATTAATCTTGGGGGGTAGGGCATGGATTCCTGAGGCAGTTCATTCCAGAATCAGGACAATGGAATGGGGAAAGGCAGTGTGTAGACAGGAAGGTTTGCTTTTCCAGCTGCCCCTGGTCAAAGGGGAGGGGATTTAACAACTGTATTCTACATAGAGTGTCTTTGAAGCTTGTCTTTGTTATGTCCTGATACTATCTAATATGTAATATGTAAATTACACAACATTCATAGATACAAATCACAATGTATATATACAATATACACATATTGCATATAATAAAGATATAACACAAGCAAGTCTCCCTGACGTAACAAGAGGGACTGTTCCTCTAAAAACGGGACAGTTGGGAGGTATGCTGTACAGGGGCGTAACTACAGAGGAAGCAGACCCTACGGCTGCAGGGGGCCCAGGAGTTAAAGCATACCTCCCAACATTTTGGAAGTAAAAAGAGGGAGAAAAAAACATTTTTCCCGCACGTAGCGCAGCAATTTTTTGACCACACCCCTTTCTGTGGCCACACCACATAATTACCATGTTTGTTTTACAAAATTTGGCAGGTTATGAAAATTTGAAAATATTTCTCCTTATCTAAACTGTGTTTTTGTGTTTCAAAATTGTTACAAAGTATCTTATTTGCACCTGTGGCTGTTCTTGGCTCTCTGCTAAAAGCCAATTAAGTGAGAAACATTGTTTCTTTTTCTGGCTGTTCAGTGCAGAGAAAAGAGGGACTTTCCAGTACAAATGAGGGACTGCGGGTTGAGCTGTCAAAAGAGGGACTGTCCCTCCGAAAAAAGGGACAGTTGGGAGGTATGGGTAAAGGGGCCCCATGAGGCCCTAATTCATGTACAATTTCAATAATTATTGGTAAAACAGGTCAACCGCTAGACAGTTTGGGAAGCAAAGCAAGCCTATCGGGTTTATTTAAGGTTTAAATGATTTTCTAGAAGCCTTAAGGTGTGAAGATCCAAATTACAGAAAGATCTGTTATCCAGAAAACCCCAGGACTGGAGCACCCTGGATAACAGGTCCCATACCTGTATATACTATATCCCTTTAAGCTCATCACGCATACTATGTACTGTATATATAAGGATAGAAATCAGAGACATTTTCAATGTAACATTTTTTCAAAAGCCAATTTGATTTCTTGCATTTTATTCTTATCAAGCAGGGTTTATATATTTTTACACATTTGATCAATCTGGAGAATTTTTACACAAAATATTAACCCAGAGGATACATATTTTTTATCGACAGCTCACAACATTTTTAAAAGGAAAACAAATTCCTGCTTTTATAAATCTGATCCCAAAACTGTGAATATCTAATGGATTTTCCTGTGCAATACAGACTAGCCTACCCCATTATCACTCTGTTACACACATGTATTTAGAAACATTTGAAGAACAGATGCTTTTTAAAAGAGCATTGACGTATATGTGAGTTATCTTTTATATTTTCTGCAAAAGGATATATCTGACTAACTGTAACTCTGCTTCAAATACTGAATGTGTATATATATATATATATATATATATATATATATATATATATATATATATATTGTGGTATGGTGACAAAAAGGTGATTAATGGAATGTATGTTGGGCCACGGATTCTCAGATATTGTTACTGAGGTGAGACCAGTAGTGCTGTTAGCCGAGAAACACTATGGGGCAAATTTACTTATGGTTGAATATCGAGGGTTAATTAACCCTCAATATTCGACTGTCGAAGTTAAATCGTTCGATTGAACGATTAAATCCTTCGAATCGTTCAATTCGAAGGATTTTAATCCATCAATCAAATGATTTTTCTTCGACCAAAAAAAGATTGCAAAGCCTATGGGGACCTTCCTATAATATTCCCCATGGTCGAATATTAGAACGATTTTTAGTTTGAATCGAAGTCGTAGTCGAAGGTCGAAGTAGCCCATTTGATGGTCGAAGTAGCCAAAAAAAACATTTTAAATTCTAAGTTTTTTTTATTCTATTCCTTCACTCTGCACGGCTTTTGTAATTGATGATCCGGGACTGGTCTTACTGGGAACCCGCAAGAGTAGGGTGGGACGGATTCCCAAATCCGTAGGCCAGGTTTTCAAGAGGCCCTAGGCTTATTTAGTACATCTGATGCTGAGCAGCAGGGCTGAATGTGTGTGAGACAAACTGCTGCAGTGCTCAGCTTCATGAGAGAAAGAAAAACATTTATTTTGTGTTAGCCAGGAGGCTGGATATTTCTGTTAATGCTCTCATTTGCAGCATACCAGCGAGTGAACCCCCACAATATATATATATATATAATAAAGGAGTATTTATTTAAAAAATTCCATGTGTGCACCGGCATCTACTTACCTATATTTGAATCCCTGATCCGTGGGAGCACCAGGGTATGTAACTTATCAGCAAGCGTGTGCAGTGGCCTCGTGATGTGTGTATATATATATATATATACGTATATCTTGTACTGAGCATTCATATCCCCCCAACAATATCCATGTGCATGCATATAACTAAATGTGACTGAAGTTTGCTGTGTTTGCACTTTAGAATATGAAGTCAGGGCGCTTAGGGAATTCGAACGTCTTGGAATGATTCTCTGTCCCTGTGTGACATATAAATGGCTGCCCTTGTGCCACGTGATTCATGCTTTAGATTTATGGAGTCTGTCATTTGTTAGGGTCTCAGTGGTCAGCGCAACGGCTATTTATCTTGTGAATCTGCCTCTAGGCATTGAATCATAGAAATGCTTTCGAGCGCTTCGTTTTCCGAAGTCGCCCATAATTGCCTCATGAGGAAACTTCAGGCGACTTCAGAAAACAAAACACTTTCGAGTGCCTGTCCCCAGACGATTTTCATTTTAGCCGGTGGAAGGCAGATCGGGGATATTAGTCGCAGCGAAGAAGAGATGATGTGTCGCCTGGCGGGTAATCTCCCGGAAACTGCCCGTGTGGCCAGACCCTTACGGGGTTATTTACCAAGCTCTGAATACCTGAAATTCCCCAAAATCCGAAAAATGTTTGATTTTTTTGTGTTATAGTAGGCTTAAAAAAAATCATGAATTTTTTGGAATTTATTAATACCCCCGAGGGCTAAAAAGTATAAAAAAAAATATAAAAACACAGCATCTCAAACCTGTTGAGGTTGCATAAAAGTCAATGGGAACAGTCCCATTGATTTTTGGTTGTGTCGGGGGTTTCGGGCAATTTCACTATATTTTCGGGTGAAACCCCGTGAGGGGGTTATTTGTCAAGGTCCGAATTTATCTCAATATCGGCTGCTACAAACTCCGATCTAACCCGCTCAGGTTTTTAACACTTATTTATTATGACATTTTCCCAAAAATGACCTTTGCAGGAAAAGCTCAGATTTTCATGATTTTTTCAACCGACAGCTCTTAAAAAATAGTGAAATTGCCTGAAAATGTACATGTAAAATGTACATCAGATAGATATTAAGGCAAAAAGGAAAAAAAAACCACAAGGAACGGATACACTTTGCCAAAAATTAGAATACCCCAACGTTTCGGCACTATAGCCTTTGTCAAGGGAAAATCCCCCCTTCACAATTTAAACCACTTTCATTTTTTTGGAGTTACTGTTCCTTTAACAAGCAATAGCAAAATAGTACTCATTCTCAAATCCAAGTGCAAAAATGGAATGAAGTGCGCATTGAGGTAATCCATCACTCCAACATTAATCCCACCATTCAGTCAAGTGAATTGGGTGCAATAACTTGGAATAACTGTCAGCATGGGCATTATTAACGCATCTAAGGGTGATTCACAACATAAAATGACCTAATATTATGCCAAATAGAGTTCTGAACCACAGGTTGCCCAATTGCCCAGATTTTGGCCTTTTAGACAACTGTGATTAAATGCTGCTGTAATATGTGGGATAATATGGAGAATTGGATGATGGAAGCTCTTGGCTGTGAGGGAAGCTGATCTAATACCAATGTTCTTTGTGTTCCACAGGGAGTATAGTTTATTTGGGAATGATGATTGGAGCGTTCTTCTGGGGAGGCCTGGCAGACAAGGTTGGAAGAAAGCAGTCTCTTCTTATATGCATGTCTGTCAATGGATTCTTCGCCTTCCTCTCTTCTTTTGTCCAGGGCTATGGACTTTTCTTAGTTTGCCGTTTACTCTCAGGATTCGGGTAAGTTGTCTTCATATCAATTTCAATTTCAAATTCAAATTCAATTTCTTTTATTTTTATGCACTTCTAATTAACAACGTTTTCAGCTACTACATATATACACTTTTTTATACCATAAAATATTTTAAACTGTTGCAGAGGTGTTTTCTGACAACAATTTGTACTATCACTCTGTAGAAGATGTCCCTGTGCTATACTACTGTTTGTGGATTCTATAAAGCAGGGATGTGCCTTATATCTTATAAACGGGGACCAATGTGCCCTTCTTTATGTCAGGATGCTCCCGGTTAGTGCTTTAGCAAAACAAATTCCAGGGGAATGTGTTCTGTCTGTCATATATTTATTTATGTCTGTCATAATTTATATTTTTGGAAAAATCCAACTTCAGCACCAGTATTCTGAGTTAAAATTAAATTATGGCCAGCAGGCAAAGCACTGTTTTGAGTATTAATGTACTGGGGGTCATTTGGAAGGGTTGAACTTTTTGGACTTTTGTCTTTTTTTAAACCCAAATGAACTATGTAACTTGTGTCCAAAAGCTACTGCTATTTCATTCCAAGGGCGTAACTATAGAGGAAGCAGACTCTGCAACTGCAGGGGGGCCCAGATGATATAGGGGCCCGAGGAGGCCCTAATTCATTTACAATTTCAATAAATATTGGTAAAACAGGTCAACCTATAGACATTTTTGGGGTCTGAAAAATAATTTGCTGTGGGGCTCAGTGATATCTAGTTACACCACTGATTAGAGATGTCGCGAACTGTTCGCCGGCGAACTTGTTCGCGCGAACATCGGGTGTTCGCGCTCGCCGGAAGTTCGCGAACGTCGCGCGACGTTCGCCATTTTGGGTTCGCCATTGTTGGCGCTTTTTTTTGCCCTCTCACCCCAGACCAGCAGGTACATGGCAGCCAATCAGGAAGCTCTCCCCTGGACCACTCCCCTTCCCTATAAAAACCGAAGCCCTGCAGCGTTTTTTCACTCTGCCTGTGTGTGCTGAAGAGATAGTGTAGGGAGAGAGCTGCTGCCTGTTAGTGATTTCAGGGACAGTTGAAAGTTTGCTGGCTAGTAATCGTTTTGATACTGCTCTGTTATTGGAGGGACAGAAGTCTGCAGGGGTTTGAGGGACATTTAAGCTTAGGTAGCTTTGCTGGCTAGTAATCTACCTTCTACTGCAGTGCTCTGTATGTAGCTGCAGTGGGCAGCTGTCCTGCTTCTGATCTCATCTGCTGACTGCTGCAATAACAGTAGTCCTTGTAAGGACTGCTTTTATTTATTTTTTTGTTGTTTTACTACTACTACTACTACTACTACTACTACTACTACTATAAGAGCCCAGTGCTATTAGTCTAGCAGTGTTGGGGAGTGGGACTGGTGTGCTAATCTGCTGCTCCTAGTAGTTCAGCAGCACCAACTTTAATTTTTTTTTTTTAATATTCATTTTTTTTTTATTTTACTTTTTTTTATTTTACTACCGCTGTAGTAGTGTATAAGTTGACCTTTTAGGCATTATTTGCCCTGTAGGCATTATTTGCACACTGTTTTCTTCAACCCGCCATCGAGCTGTGTGACCTTGTTCACATTCTGTCTAAATATCCATAATATTACCGTCTCCAGAAAAAACACCGGAGTCACTTTTTTCAAGCAGCCATAATATATTTTACGTAATCCGTATCCACCGCTGTAGTAGTGTATACGTTGGCCTTGTAGGCATTATTTGCACACTGTTTTCTTCAACCCGCCATCGAGCTGTGTGACCTTGTTCCCATTCTGTCTAAATATCCATAATATTACCGTCTCCAGAAAAAACACCGGAGTCACTTTTTTCAAGCAGCATTCATATATTTTACGTAATCCGTATCCACCGCTGTAGTAGTGTATACGTTGGCCTTGTAGGCATTATTTGCACACTGTTTTCTTCAACCCGCCATCGAGCTGTGTGACCTTGTTCCCATTCTGTCTAAATATCCATAATATTACCGTCTCCAGAAAAAACACCGGAGTCACTTTTTTCAAGCAGCATTCATATATTTTACGTAATCCGTATCCACCGCTGTAGTAGTGTATACGTTGGCCTTGTAGGCATTATTTGTACACTGTTTTCTTCAACCCGCCATCGAGCTGTGTGACCTTGTTCACATTCTGTCTAAATATCCATAATATTACCGTCTCCAGAAAAAACACCGGAGTCACTTTTTTCAAGCAGCATTCATATATTTTACGTAATCCGTATCCACCGCTGTAGTAGTGTATACGTTGGCCTTGTAGGCATTATTTGCACACTGTTTTCTTCAACCCGCCATCGAGCTGTGTGACCTTGTTCACATTTTGTCTAAATATTGATAATATTATCGTCTCTAGAAAAACCACTTGAGTTACTTTTTTTCAAGCAGCATTCATATATTTTACGTAATCCGTATCCACCGCTGTAGTAGTGTATACGTTGGCCTTGTAGGCATTATTTGCACACTGTTTTCTTCAACCCGCCATCGAGCTGTGTGACCTTGTTCCCATTCTGTCTAAATATCCATAATATTACCGTCTCCAGAAAAAACACCGGAGTCACTTTTTTCAAGCAGCATTCATATATTTTACGTAATCCGTATCCACCGCTGTAGTAGTGAATACGTTGGCCTTGTAGGCATTATTTGCACACTGTTTTCTTCAACCCGCCATCGAGCTGTGTGACCTTGTTCCCATTCTGTCTAAATATCCATAATATTACCGTCTCCAGAAAAAACACCGGAGTCACTTTTTTCAAGCAGCATTCATATATTTTACGTAATCCGTATCCACCGCTGTAGTAGTGTATACGTTGGCCTTGTAGGCATTATTTGCACACTGTTTTCTTCAACCCGCCATCGAGCTGTGTGACCTTGTTCCCATTCTGTCTAAATATCCATAATATTACCGTCTCCAGAAAAAACACCGGAGTCACTTTTTTCAAGCAGCATTCATATATTTTACGTAATCCGTATCCACCGCTGTAGTAGTGTATACGTTGGCCTTGTAGGCATTATTTGCACACTGTTTTCTTCAACCCGCCATCGAGCTGTGTGACCTTGTTCACATTTTGTCTAAATATTGATAATATTATCGTCTCTAGAAAAACCACTTGAGTTACTTTTTTTCAAGCAGCATTCATATATTTTACGTAATCCGTATCCACCGCTGTAGTAGTGTATACGTTGACTTTGTAGCATTATTTGCACAGTGTTTTCTTCAACCCGCCATCTAGCTGTGTGTATTATCGTTTCCAGAAAAACCAACTGAGTTTTTGTTGTTGTTGTTGTTTTTTTAAAAATAATGCCAGGCAAAGGCAGGCCGCCACGCAGAGGCCGTGCTAGGGGCCGTGCTGCTATGCAATCCTGTGGCCCTAGCAAATTGCCCAGTTTTAAAAAGCCAATGACCCTGAACTCCCAAAATGCTGAAGAGGTAGTTGACTGGCTTACACAGCACACCCCATCCTCTACCGTTTCTAACTTTACCACAACATCCTCCTCATCCTCCACTGCTATGGCCACCCACGTAACACTTCCTCCACCACCGGTGCCCCTTCTTCACTGGGGTCAGAGGAGTTATTTTCCAATGAGTTTCTTGAACTGAGTAATGCGCAACCATTATTGCCAGAAGAAGATGAAGGAGATGAGGACCTTACACCAGATTTAATTCTGGCAGAGAACACGATAGAGATGGACATAATGAGTGATGAGGAGGAGGTCCCCGCTGCTGCTTCCTTCTGTGATGTGTCAGAAGAAATTGATGCATCTGAGGAGAATGATGATGAGGAGATTGATGTTTTGTGGGTGCCTAGTAGAAGAGAGCAAGAGGAGGGTAGTTCAGATGGAGAGACGGAGAGTCAGAGAGGCAGTAGGAGAATAAGACTTAGAAGAAGCAGGGAGGACAGCCCGCAGGGATCAGCAGGGCAACAACATGTATCGGCACCTGTGTTCAGCCGGCCAACGCACCCGCCATTGCCGCCAATACCGCCAACTCCGCCAACTTCTACTGTTACCGCCAGATCGCACACTTCCAAAAAGTCAGCAGTGTGGGATTTTTTTAATGTGTGTGCCTCTGACAAAAGCATTGTAATTTGCAATGAGTGCAGTCAGAAACTGAGCCTTGGTAAGCCCAACAGCCACATAGGTACAACTTCTATGCGAAGGCACATGAGCGGCAAGCACAAAGCACTTTGGGAGCAACACCTCAAAGGCAACAGGCAAACTAAAAGCCACACTCCTTCTGGTCCAGCATCTTACTGCTCTACCTCTGCTCTCCTTGACCCGTCTGAACCACCCTCCACTCCGCCTTCCACCTTGACCACCTGTTCCCATTCCCAGTCATCTGCCACCAGCCAAGTTTCTGTGAAGGCCATGTTTGAGCGTAAGAAGCCAATGTCTGACTGTCACCCCTTGCCCGGCGTCTGACAGCTGGCTTGTCTGCACTCTTAGCCCGCCAGCTTTTACCATACCAGCTGGTGGACTCTGAGGCCTTCCGCAAATTTGTAGCAATTGGGACACCGCAGTGGAAGGTACCCAGCCGCAATTTTTTTTCTAAAAAGGGAATACCACACCTGTACCAACATGTGCAGAGCCAAGTTACCGCATCTCTGTCACTTAGTGTTGGGCCAAAGGTCCATATGACTACTGACGCATGGTCCTCCAAGCATGGTCAGGGCAGGTATGTCACCTACACTGCCCACTGGGTGAACTTGGTAATGGCTGGGAAGCAGGGAATGGGTAGCTCAACAACAACAGTGGAGTTGGTGTCACCGCCACGGATTGCACGCGGTTCTGCCACCACCTCTACTCCTCCATCGCTCTCTACCTCGTCTTCTTCTTCTTCTTACTCTGCTGCTGGGTCCTCCTTCTCCTCCTCCACACCTGTGCACCCCCAGCTCCCCCTAGGCTATTCGACGTGCCAGGTACGCCGTTGTCACGCTGTCTTGGGGATGACGTGCCTGGAAAGCAAAAACCATACCGGATCTGTACTCCTGTCATCTCTGCAGTCACAGGCCGATCGGTGGCTGACCCCACACCAACTGCAGATCGGAAAAGTGGTGTGTGACAATGGAAGCAATCTGTTGGCAGCGTTGAGACTAGGCAATTTAACACATGTGCCCTGCATGGCACATGTGTTAAATTTAATAGTCCAACGTTTTGTCTCCAAGTACCCAGGATTCCAGGACGTTCTCACCCAGTCCAGAAAGGTGTCGGCCCATTTCAGACGTTCCTACACAGCCATGGCACGCCTTGCTGACATTCAGCAGCGCTACAACATGCCAGTCAGGCGTTTGATTTCTGACAGCCAGACTCGCTGGAATTCAACGCTCCTTATGTTGGAACGTCTGCTGCAACAACAAAGGGCCGTCAACGAGTACCTTTTTGAACTGGGTGGTAGGACTGGATCTGCACAGCTGGGGATTTTTTTCCCCCGTTACTGGGTGCTTATGCGCGATGCCTGCAGGCTCATGCGACCTTTTGAAGAGGTGACAAATATGGTCAGTCGCACCGAAGGCACCATCAGCGACCTAATACCCTTCGCTTTCTTCCTGGAGCGTGCCGTGCGACGAGTGACAGATGAGGCTGTAGACCAGCGTGACGAGGAGCTGGAAGCGCACGATTTCTGGTCGGAATCACCAGAACGAACCCAGGCACCTGCTGCAACGCAGGGAGAGGTGCCAGAAGTGGAGTCAGAGGAGGAAGGTGGCTTTGTGGAGGAGGAGGAGGAGGACCAACAGGAGCAGGCTTCCCAGGGGGCTAGTGGTGACCTTTTGGGGACCCCTGGTCTTGTACGTGGCTGGGGGGAGGAGACCGTGGATGATGCAGTCCTTGATAATGAGGAAGCGGAGATGGATAGCTCTGCATCCAACCTTGTGAGAATGGGGTCTTTCATGCTGTCATGCCTGTTGAAGGACCCCCGTATCAAGAGGCTTAAGGAGAAGGACCTGTACTGGGTCGCAACGCTACTAGACCCTCGGTACAAGCATAAAGTGTCAGAAATGTTACCAACATACCACAAGTCCGAAAAGATGCGGCATTTACAAACCAGCCTGCAAAACATGTTGTACAATGCTTTTAAGGGTGATGTCACTTCAGGAACTCATCAACATTCCAGGGGCAGAGGTGCCAGTAATCCTGCCACGAGCACACCTGCAAGGACAAAGCCCTTTGGCCAGTCTGTAACGTCAGACATGCAAATGTTTTTCTGTCCAAGGCAGCGCCACAACCCTTCTGGATCCACCCTCAAAGAACGCCTCGACCGGCAGGTAGCGGACTACCTGGCATTAACTGCAGATATCGACACTCTGAGGAGCGATGAACCCCTGGACTACTGGGTGCGCAGGCTTGATCTGTGGCCAGAGCTGTCACAATTTGCCATGAACCTCTTGTCTTGCCCAGCCTCAAGTGTGCTCTCAGAAAGGACCTTCAGTGCAGCAGGAGGGATTGTAACTGAGAAGAGAACTCGCCTAGGTCACAAAAGTGTCGATTACCTGACCTTTATTAAAATGAATGAGGGGTGGATCTCGGAGGGTTACTGCACGCCGGAAGACTTGTTCTGACTTCTATGCAGCTGTCCTTCTCTTCAAGCCTCATGACTCCACACACAGCTGTCCTTTAGCGTCCTCCTCCTCCCTCCGCCACCGTTACAAACTAGGGTGCAAACCCTACTGGTTTAATTTTTTCTGGCCTCTGTGCTTCAGTGGCTGCAACCAAAAAAACTGGGCAAACAATGTCTACAAGGTCAACGTATGGCAAAAAATGACTATTTTCAGCATTTATATGGCATATTTTTTCTGGCAACTGTGCTTCAGTGGCTGCATCCAAAAAAATGCATATTTTCTGCATTTATATGGCATAATTTTTCTGGCCTCTGTGCTTCAGTGGCTGCAACCAAAAAAATGCATATTTTCTGCATTTATATGGCATAATTTTTCTGGCCTCTGTGCTTCAGTGGCTGCAACCAAAAAAATTTATATTTTCAGCATTTATATGGCATAATTTTTCTGGCAACTGTGCTTCAGTGGCTGCGACCAAAAAAATGACTATTTTCAGCATTTATATGGCATATTTTTTCTGGCCTCTGTGCTTCAGTGGCTGCGGCCAAAAAAACTGGGCAAACAATGCCTACAAGGTCAACGACGTTGACCTTGTAGGCATTGTTTGCCCAGTTTTTTTGGCCGCAGCCACTGAAGCACAGAGGCCAGAAAAAATATGCCATATAAATGCTGAAAATAGTCATTTTTTGCCATACGTTGACTCAACGTATATGGCAAAAAATGACTATTTTCAGCATTTATATGGCATATTTTTTCTGGCAACTGTGCTTCAGTGGCTGCGACCAAAAAAATGCATATTTTCTGCATTTATATGGCATAATTTTTCTGGCCTCTGTGCTTCAGTGGCTGCAACCAAAAAATTTATATTTTCAGCATTTATATGGCATAATTTTTCTGTCAACTGTGCTTCAGTGGCTGCGACCAAAAAAATGCATGTTTTCTGCATTTATATGGCATAATTTTTCTGGCCTCTGTGCTTCAGTGGCTGCAACCAAAAAAGTTTATATTTTCAGCATTTATATGGCATAATTTTTCTGTCAACTGTGCTTCAGTGGCTGCGACCAAAAAAATGCATATTTTCTGCATTTATATGGCGTAATTTTTCTGGCCTCTGTGCTTCAGTGGCTGCAACCAAAAAAATTTATATTTTCAGCATTTATATGGCATAATTTTTCTGGCAACTGTGCTTCAGTGGCTGCGTCCAAAAAAACTGGGCAAACAATGTCTACAAGGTCAACGTATGGCGAAAAATGACTATTTTCAGCATTTATATGGCATATTTTTTCTGGCAACTGTGCTTCAGTGGCTGCGTCCAAAAAAACTGGGCAAACAATGCCTACAAGGTCAACGTATGGCAGTTGTTTAAAGAGAACAGTAGATTACTAGCCAGCAAAGCTACCTAAGCTAAAATGTCCCTCAAATCCCTGCAGACTTCTGTCCCTCCAATACAGAGCAGTATCAAGCAGATTACTAGCCAGCAAACTTACTATCATCTGTCCCTGAAATCACTAACAGCTCTCCCCCTACACTATCTCTTCCAAGCACACACAGGCAGATTTTTCAGATACATTTTTGCCCTTGATCCCCCTCTGGCATGCCACTGTCCAGGTCGTTGCACCCTTTAAACAACTTTAAAATCATTTTTCTGGCCAGAAATGTCTTTTCTAGATGTTAAAGTTCGCCTTCCCATTGAAGTCTATGGGGTTCGCGAACCGTTCGCGAACCGCTCGCGTTTTTGCGCAAGTTCGCGAATATGTTCGCGAACTTTTTTTCCGACGTTCGCTACATCCCTACCACTGATTGTAACCAGGGGCTGAGCAGAGGGGTACGCAGCAGAATTTGAAGGAAATAAAAGAGCATATCTCTATTACTTGACACTGACAAGATTATATATTCCATGGGACCATGCCAGCAATGTGTGGGACAGGAAAGACTCAACCTGCATCCGACCATTACCTGCAGAATGTTTCCATTGTAGGACCCGCACCCAACCCACATACGCATATCAGTGGTTCAAGTCACAAAAAGCAACTTGAAAACACAGCCACTACAGTATTATGGTATCCCAGTGTGACCCAACCCCCACCCACCTTGAACGCCCAAAATTCAGCCTTAACCCTTCTGATCCGTGGGTCTCACAGGTATCCGGCATGACTAATGCCAGCATCACCATTGGTATTGTTCCGTGTTCCCATTGCACCTGAACAAATACTGAAACTACAGATATGTACATCATATATTAACCAGAGGCCTGTATTCTTTAAAACATTGATCCCCAACCTGCAACTGGTGAGTAACATGTTGCTCCCCAACCCCCTTGGATATTGCTCACAGTGGCCTTAAAGCAGGTGCTTATTTTTGTAAAATATAATATTTTTTTCTTTCAATTCAGTTTTGAAATTTCTTTAGTTATTTGGCGTCTCCTGTATCCAACCAGCTCCTTGTCTATTCCACAACACATGTACACCCACTGGAGCAGTGTGTGTTCCACTTGTTTTTCATTGTTTACATTTTATTTGTTATTTAATCATTTTTGCACTATGTGTCCCCTTGTTGTAAAGCGCAAAGGAGTTTACTGGCAAGTCCAATAATGATATGAATAGGTAATATTGTTTGGTGTCAAAGTCAATCTGTCAGTGGGGCGCTTGATAACAATCAATAAACAGAAGAAATATGTTCATTTCCTGCTGCCAAAAAATAATCTAATGGCATGTAAAAGGATAGATCGTCAGTGCCCACAGACTAATGAGAAAAGACATCAAATAAATAGGATTTTTCACAGTAATTGGTAAATGTCGTATGGGCTTTATTTGGGTTCCCACAAGGCAACAGCCTTTCTGAATCAAGTTGAATTCAAATCAGAAGTCAATAATAAAACATTTGTACAATACAGTACAAAAAGTTGGGTCATTCCATACTATCATATACCTACAGCCATCTAGTTGCTGCTGTAATACAGCTTCCATCATCTCCACTACCCCATTGGGGGGCTTGCAGCAGTAAAAGAGGGAACTGAGCCTGAGGGCCAGTTAGAGTGAGATTTGAGGGTGAAAACCCTATGTGCTGTTAAGGTTGCCACCTTTTCTAGAAAAAAATGGCAGCCTTCCTATATATTTATCTTTTTTCCCTATGAATAACATTGGGATCAACCATCATTTTTACCGGCCAGGCCGGTAAAATACCGGCCAGGTGGCAACCCTATGTGCTGTCCTAGGAATCCTTGAATCTATGAATGAATGATAGATATTCCAAATGAAATCCATCTATTATATAGTAGTCTGCCTGAACAAAAATGTCACCCTCCTCCTTCTTTAACCTTGTTATAAGATATGTGTACTCTGATTAAAGGATGCATACATGCAGCACCAGCGCAGCACTAGAATATCAGCTCTGTAGCTTCTTTGACATTTTCAAATAAAGTTTGTTTTGTTTAATAGCTTTACCTTAGCTTCTCAACAATAGCCCAGAATGCACTGAGCATGGGCAGTGTCAAAAGGTGGCAGGACAGGGGCGGAACTACAGAGGAAGCAGACCCTGCAGTTGCTGGGAGGGGGGCAGGAGGGTAGAGGGCCCAATAAGGCTG
Source organism: Xenopus laevis (assembly GCF_017654675.1). NCBI lineage: Eukaryota > Metazoa > Chordata > Amphibia > Anura > Pipidae > Xenopus > Xenopus laevis. The sequence continues at coordinate 200,990,478 of NC_054371.1, forward strand.
TAATTAATGAGTGATTTCAATATATCTTGGTAAAAGAAGTCACATGACAAACCTTTTGGGGCCATAAATGTAATATACTGGGGAACCCAGTGACGCCACTGGTCAAAAAATTGGGAGCTGCTGTGGACAACTATGAAGGACTGAATAATTACTATTATAAAGCTGCTGAACGTCTAGCTTGATAGAGTTAGTTCAGTATATAAACTCTAGCATTGCTAAATGTATCCTTTTTAGCCTTCAGTTCTCCTTTAACTTTTGTGCCTTGTACTTGATCCAAACTTAGATATAATTAATCCTTATTGGAAGTAAAACCAGCCTATAGGATTTATGTCATGTTTACATCATTTTCTAGTAGACTTATAGGTATGATGGAAATTACGGAAATAACCGTTATCCAGAAAACTCCAGGTCCCAAGCATTCTGGATAACAGTTCCCACTCCTGTACTGTGTGAGGCTGCTGGATACTGGTGCATAGAAGAGAGAATTTTAACAAGCATTTCATTAAGCAAACATGGTAGAAAAGTATTTTGCAAGGTCAGATGTGCGATCTGTTAGACAAACAGCAATTACAAACTTCTTTAAAGTTCTGCCCCTTAAGCATTAGCCTAACTAAAACCTATTTTCTAATATAAATATAATCACTGTAGTCACATATTGTAGGTCTTATCTGCCAATGTTGTTGCCATTCATGTGGGTTTGAATGTTTGCCTTGAAATGATCAATGTGCTTTTTCACATCATTGGAAGAGTCCCCTGTTATTCTGTCCCATTGCAGACATTCTAAAAATAATTTATTATAATAATGGCTGTCGTGTAATATTGGATTTTCCTTGGTGATTTATGGTCTGAGATGCACTTAATGCTTATCTATCAGTTTATGTAATGTTCATTTTTCATGCTTAAGAAAATGAGAATTTGAGTAGGTCATAAATTATAGCAAATAATAATCTCAACACAATGTTTATTAAAAACACTCTGCTTGATATTACTCCTTAACCAGTTTAACTAGCAGTTAACCCCTATTGATGTTATTATAATGTATTTATATAAATATAAAAATATAATATACAATGTACTTATTATATATATTTATATATATATATATATATATAAGTACAGTGCTTAGTGATGACATCAGTTATAATTGGTGCTTAGTGCTTAATTTATGTAATAATTATTTAATAAGGACTTATGTAATAATTATTATAATAAATAAAGTACCCCCTTTTTGTAAAATATGAGGATTAGAAGCAGGGCCAGGCCCAGCCAGTCGGGCGCCCTAGGCAGTGAATGGGAGAAGGAGGGAGGGGAGGAAGGAGAACTAAATGGAGGGGAGGAGAATGAGACGGAGGGGAGAAGAATGTAATGGAGGGGAGGAAAATGCAACGTAAGGGAGGGAGAAAAATGCAACGGAGGGGAGGGAGGTAGGAGAATGCGATGGAGGGGAGGGAGGAGAACGTAACAGAGGGGAGAGGACTGAGGAGAAAGAGACAGAGGGGAAGGGAATGCAACGGAGGGGAGGGAGGAGAATGCGATGGAGGGGAGGGGAGTGAGGAGAATGTGATGGAGGGGAAGGTGACAGGAGGGAGGGGAGAGCGACGGAGGAGATGGTGACAGGAGGGAGGGGAGAATAACGGAGGGGTGGGTAAATGAGGGAAGGAAAGGGAGTTAGATTGAGGGGGTGCAAACCCAGCTAGTGGTATACAGAAGACAATTTTAGAGGTAGCTGCCCAGCGCCCCCTATCATTGCGCCCTAGGAAGCTGCCTCTTCTGCCTACCCCTAGTTCTGGCCCTGATTTGAAGTCACCTTGGAGAGCCATGACCCTTATAAAAGCACTAGGCCTTTGGCATTGTGCCTTTATATGGTTATGGAACTCCTCAGTGACTTAGAATATCCTTGTATTTTAGAAAAGGGGGTACTTTATGTACAGTATATTAGATTCAAGCTCTGAGATATAGGTGAGCAAAATGACAAACTGCTAGAGACGTTGTTGCCATGCTGGACAATGTGAGTAGAGTCAGGCCATGTGGGACAATATGAGCTGCTCCTGGAGAACATTTCACCTTATAGTCTACAAGGTGGTCATCTTACATCTATAAGGTGATATATTTTTGGGGTGCTGTGGATGTAAATGTGGCATGTTGCATGTTGGAAGTGCAGATATCAGATCACTGTTGAGCTTCCCTGTAGAGCTTTACTGGCAGAACTGGCCTCTTTGTGTAATCACCTTTCTTAAAAAGCAATGGATGGAAAGACAAGGGCAAATTCAGGGCCGGATTTACATAGTGGGCGCCCCTGTCCCCTCCCCTATATTCATGCAAATTTTCATTATCTGGACTGGAGCAATGTGGACTGGAGCATGTGAAATTTAAAAAATTATTGTATATCCAGCGTATCCCCTGTGTTTTTGAACCAATGTGGGTGTGGTCCTGCCGCCCTAGGTCCAGGCCTAGGTGGCCTTTCCACAAATCCAGCCTGGGCAGGTTATACCTCATCTATTCTGTAATAAAGTTACTTTACCCCCTATCCCCTGCAGGATTCCTTGTAGTTGTCCTTTTCTGGGTACCTGTTCCAAACACCTTAATGAGCCTGTATAATTATTGCCTCCAGCCAGACTTTATGTCAAGTGCAATTATTTATTTTTAATCACAGACACTTAACTTGTCTTCTCCGGGTCTCCAGTAAATGTCTTAATACATTTTATGGAGCACCCTCCTTTGCACTGCCTAATAAATTGCTTTAGTTATCTGTCCTATATTAAACCTGGGGATATCTAAAGCACCTACACTGCCTCGGCTTGCTTCATATTTAAAGGCGCAGGAGTTCATTTACTTACCTCTGTTGGATGCTGATGCATGCAGTGGAATAACATACGTCAGCAAGGACCCAGGACAAAAAAAATGATCGGTTGAAGTCAAAAGGATCACCTGGCAACACCAACATTTCTTCCACTTTGCATTCCTTTACAGTGACATTATATGAAATAACACCATAAAATGATATAGTGCGCAAGATGTGGGTGTTTTTACCACAACCCTGTCCATTAGTTATTCTAATCAGGAAAAATTATATACAAATGGATATACATTTCGATTTTTATTAGTGAATGCATTGGTGATTCATGTAAAATTTTAAATGACCATAACTGATGTGAATTAATTCACTATAGTTCATTTGATAATACACTGGTACATTGGTGATAATTACTGAATTTAAGTTATATACCCTATTTGTTAGTGTTATATTTTGGCACAAAAAAATCTGCAAGAGTTATAGCAGAAAATCGAGATGACATAAACTGGCACCAAAATACTTGCATCTTGCCAGAATTAACACTGACGTGCTCTTATGCTTTAAGCAAATTGGGCTCACTCCTCTTTTGTAATCATGGATGCTGCACTAATTTTGGTGGACGAAAAAATTAGTGAAGGATCATTTTTGTGTTCTTTAGTAAATGGACTCTTATATTTGTATCTGTTTATCACTATGAAGAGGTGCTATTCCATGCATCAATGCCTCAGTGCAAAGTAATTTTTCCCCATTGTCGCCCCATAAACCAGCACAAAATAGTATGGGCTAATAATGTGGACCCCCTGGGAGGGTTGGAGGATCCTCGTTACATAGTAGTAGGGAGCCCTAGTGATTCCTGATAGCAGCCTTGCATGCAATTCATGAAATCAGACTGAATTGGTAGGTTAGCACTAGGTGCTGGCACTTTCTTTGCTTTTGCATTAGTATGGCTGGACTGTGTGTCACACACTGAGGGGCTTAGTCAGGATTTATTTTTATTATTTTCTGTGCTTCAGGTATTGGCAAGAGATAAGGGTACATCTTATCAGCACATCAAATTTTAGTCACTGAGCAACATTTTCAGTATATGATGACCCTCTATTTCCTCTGCTAAGTACATTCTGGGAGTAAATTTATGGAAAACACTTGTTACAAGGGCAGTTTCCTAAAGCTGGCCATAGACACAAAGATACTGTTGTAAGAAAAAAAAGGTTTGTACAATTTCTGACAATGTATGGAGTGTCCTGACATTTTTAGTACTATAGCGATAAGAACTCTGCATGTATTGCCTATCTGACGATATCAGTGGGTGACTGTCACTACTATTTGTTGGACATAACTTTTCATAATCATGTCAATTAAAGGCCCTAGCATCATCTGATTTGTTCTTGTTCCTACTTATTGTTAACGTCTATAACAACTACTCATCTATGGCCAGCTTTACACTAATGTGTCTTTGTGTTTTTATACAGCATTGGAGGAGCTCTTCCAACTGCATTTTCATACTTTTCGGAAGTCCTTGCACGAGAGAAGCGAGGAGAACACTTGAGTTGGCTGTGCATGTTTTGGATGATCGGTGGAATCTATGCATCAGCTATGGCTTGGGCTATTATTCCGCATTATGGTAAGTGGACCCTTATCTTGCTGTACTAGGACTATGTACCATTTGAACTAATAAGAACCTGAAAGCAGATCTGTCTAAATAGAGACCTGTGGCCCCCTGTCTGTCAATGCTGGCCTTAAGGGGTCATATACCAATGATGGATGCAAGGGCTGCAAGAACCCGTGCCCTGTTCTTTGAGGAATCTCACATCTGATTAAAATTTCAGAGTTAAGTGTAGAGTGCATATCTGGAGAGTAGAAAGCAGCACTGTCCTTATAGCGTGCCATAGGGCAGACCTGGGGATCATTTATAAACACTGGGCAAATTTACGCCTGTGCAGTAACCTATAGCAACAGTCAGTGATTAGCTTTTTTAAGCCAGCTGCACATTAATCAGTGAAAGCATACATATAATTGTTTGCCATGGGTTATTGCCCAGGTGCACATTTGCCCAGTGTTTATAAATGACCCAGCATCTTTTTGCAGCCTGAATGTTAGTGGATAAGTGAGGGGAAGCCTATGTCCTGAAAGCCCCTCATTTACAAACTTAAAGAAATATGAAGATGCCACAGATGCCCATTAAAGAGGGCAGTATGATTGTGGCTCTTGAAACACATGCTCCATAAAATAACCCCATTACGTTGTTCCATTATTTTTTTTTTATAAAACGATTGGATTCGGTACGTCACATTATGATATATTTTATGTAAATAACTTTTTTTTTTCATCTAAGGAAACCCAAACCCTATTACTTTATTCTACAACTGACAGCATTTAACAAAACGTAAACATTTTCATTGGATATTATTCACCACTTTTGTGACTTCTCAGAGCAAATTGCCTGTTGTGCAACATGTGACCAGCCTATTGAACTGCTGCTCTCACTTGAGTGCCATTACCCGGCCTGGTTGCTCAGTATGGAATCATCCGAGCATAATAGGGTTGTTTAGACCAAAGCTTTTCCCAATTCTGTTACTGGCTGAATGCACTCTGTGCGCAACATGGATCTGCCATTAAATAGAATTATTCCTTCAAGGCACAAAAGGGTTGGAATAGAAGAAGTAGAGATACAGACTAAATGGAAATTAATCGTATCTTTTTTAGTTTGCTTGACTGCCTTTTTATTATGATGCCTAAAACTTGGGCTGAAAATCTATCATTTGGCTGTACCTCACTTATGTAATTGAAAAATGCTTAAAGGGGAAATTAAATGCAGAAAGAAATGACGAATCAGCAGACCTTGTGCTTCTATCATGTGGCTCAGGCTAGTTCTGTCCACATGCTTTGCCCTGTGTGTGTCTACTGACTCCATCACCCACACAAATGAGTAGCTGTCATCAACACTGAAATGCATTTTGTAGTTCCAAAATTAATATTGACTATGATAGTATTCATTGGGACCTTGCTCTTTTACTGATTTGTGTACTCTCATGCCATTTAATGATAACAGCTGCTTCAACAACTCGGTATGGTGTCTGCAATGTGAACAAGAAATGAACAAAGTAAGATTTTAAAAATGCCTGTACGATCCTCAATATATATATCTGTGTTCAGAACGAGGCATTTCTTTTCATTTCTCTTTTTTTCTGTCATATGAAGGTAGTGATTATGGTTTTGTTAGCTGCTTCCCCTACTGATCCCTTGGAATGAGCAGATAAAGAAATTTGTATACTGAAAATGATTACTTTACTTAATTGCTGTCTTTGTCTCTGGTTTATAGATAAAGAGGTGTTCATTATACAGGTGGTGAACTGAGAAGTAAGGAGTGAGAGTTGTACTGATTTAGCCATTGTGCATGTGAACAGTTAGGCAACGGTATCACAGACAGCCCTCTCTTTTTTTATTTTACATTTACATGTCACGAATATACTGTGAATATATATATATATATATATATATATATATATATATATATATATATATATATATATATATATAAAACATACATGTTATATAACACATATGTTATTGTATTAATAACTACTATAAGGTACAAATATTTTTCACCCATGTATAACCTATTTATCTGGCTATAAATATGAGTGACTACATACGGTTAGCAGAAGCTACAGCTATTGCAGCTGTGTACAGCATTGGTGCTTATTTTGAATGGATAAAGAATCTCTTCTATGCTCTATAAAAATCTGGGTAGAAGAGTTCAAACAAAATATACCCATTGGGTATCAGTATTTTCTGCCAATTGCTCATTGGGCACAGAATTAGTTGCAATGGGAACCTAAGACCAAGGTTCTGTCTACCAAAAAAATGTGCTCTTCTCTCTTATCTGGTAGTCTATCTCCAATAGGCCTATCACAGCAGTTGCTTGGGGACCAGTATCAGCAAAGAGACAATGGGGTCTTAATAGGTGGAGGGTGGAACTTTGCTAGGTGAGGAGTGGAGCCAGGCTGTACCTGGGGAGGAGTAGGCACCAAATGGACAAAATCCAAACTGCTCACGCACACCCAGAAAAATACTAACCCTGGTGCTCGGGGAAAAGGGCTTCGGCAACCCCACAACAATACGAAGAAAGAATTCACCGGCACACAGGTATTGCTGGCAGGGTGAAAAACCCATGCTTTAAAGTTTAATGGTGCGACATGCAACGTTTCGGGGACAACCCCTTTATCAAGCATGATAAATGCTTGATAAAGGGGTTGTCCCCGAAACGTTGCATGTCGCACCATTAAACTTTAAAGCAAGAGGAGTAGGCACCACCCAGAACCCCAAGTAATTAATCCACCCCTGGTCTAATCACATTTTTCTTCTAATCTTTTATAATGATTCTTACCCAAGGATTATTCTTAAAATTGGCTCCCTTTGTCGTTTAGGTTTGGTCTCTATGATCCTCCTAAATAGCAGTCTAGGTATAACTATTCTTCCCCCTGCACCCCCCTTCAGGACAAAGTTCCATTGTGACAGCAGGAGCTTCAGTGTTCCAGACTTGAAACAGCCCTTTGCCCAGTCTTACTGTTCCTTGTGTGATGGAAAAAAAAAAACGCTATGGTGCAGGCAGCAAGGGAAGGCTGGTTGGGTGGATAGCAAGTTCTATTAACATTTGAACCCACTAAGAAATATTTGGCAACTCAAAATCTGGAAATATGGCAATTGCATGCTGTATGTATAGTACCAGTGTAAAAAAAACTCTCAGATGTTACCAGTTTGTATACAGTTGCCATTATATAGTAGCTGTTTAGGAAGCCCACGTTCTGTAATTTTCAAAATGAATGTAAATGACACATTTGTTTCCAGGGTTAACCATTCTTTTAACCTACAGAAAACTAAGGTAATGGAATTACTCATCACAGTGCACTTTAGGGACAACCTTCTGTGTTTGCTTATTACCTATACAGATAACATAACATAAAACTACAAATATTCCCTTCTACTAAGCACAGCCCATGGGCTAGATTTACTAATCGGCGAAGTGACTAACACTGGCAACGATTCGCCAGTCACAAAAATGTCCTTAAATTCCATATGAAACATTAACTATACAGTGGGCTCATGTGTAGGGCATTATAACAACTCTATTTACTTTATTAAGATTCCCTGGACTTGTGTAATGTAATGTATTACACTGCACTAAAACTGTTAAAGTACTCCTTGTAGTAGCTTTGGGTAGTGTACTGTAAGTGCCTCAAACCTCCAAGCTGCAATAAAACAAATCATGTTTTTTTATGCACGCCATACGCACATTCTTATCCTGGGGCTAAACAGCTTTAGTGTTAAATAATAAAACTGAGAAATTCTGAGAATTAAATGATGCTGCATATCAGCAGATATAAATACAATACAATTCCCTAGACATAACTTGTCTAATACAGCGTAACGGCCACGCTTGCCTATTGACTAAAGGGAAAAGCTGTTCTGGAGACCCCGGTTAAGCACAGCACTTTGACTGGCTGGAGTAATAGAAACATTATTCATTTAAAATTTATTCCATGCCACTGCCGGAGTCTCTAGTCTTTGTCTTCTTGAAGCATAGCTTTGTAATGCTGTTGCATAAATTGATAACGTGCATTGTGATGGGAATTATAAATGACAGTGAGTGGGCTGTGTTGGAATGACAACCTACTTTATGTGCAATATAAGGTTCACTGCGCCTGGTAAGGATTAGAGAAAGTAAATAACTAGCTGAAGTGCAGTATGTTTGGTTCTCTTCTTGTTTACAGATCAACTGTAGTCAGTTAATAAATCTTCTATTTTAGCATCCTCTAAACCCTATCTTCATCATTTTAAATGGGAAATGTGGTGTAACTAGTGTGGGCTGGACCACCTTGCGAAAAAAAAAAATTGAAGGGCCCAGTGCTCACCCTACCCTATCCCTACCCGCCCCTGCCCGCCTACTCCCCATACCCGCCGGCCCATTCCCTTGTCTCCCTGCATCCTCCCTCCTCAAAGTCTCCATTCAAAAGAAGGCAACCAGTAGGGGAGGGATTCTTTAGAACTATAGAGGAAGTAGACCAGGCGGTCCAGACCCCCTTGTTCCCTGGGCCCCCAGCAGCTGCAGGGCCTGTTTCCTCTATAGTTACACCACTGATTGGGAACTATGACATATTTACGTTTTTATTTGTACTTAAACACAGTAGGGGTCATTTGCAAACACACTGACAAGTGCAGGTAAAAGAGACTTGCAGCTAAATACACTCCTGTGCTTCCACTTGGTTGCCAATGCATCTATTCTGCTTCTTCTGATGAATGGTGCTCAATTGTATGTATTAACGCTGTGGAGCCCAGGGACTACCTCTCCCCTGAAACATGCATTAGCTCTGGGGTTCCCATAGTGTGTTGCTGTCCTCTTCAATTGTCTGTCATAAGCCAGAAGTTCTGTTGAGTTACAGCTAGTGATGAGCTAAATCATACTTTTTGCATCATTGTTTCCCGTTGAATGCATGGTGACAATTCATGGTGAGATTCTTGAAAATTTCACCACAAATCAGTATCAGTGAAAACAAACTTCACATCCTTAGTTATTGCTGATATTCTGGCTATCTTTATATGCGAGCACTCAGTCCACAGTGTTCCTAAAATCTAAAAACACTGTAAATTTAAAACCCATTGTTGACATTATAGTAGGATTTTGAGCAATTTAGTTGGATTAATTAGCAGAGTGATGGAGATAAAAGAACCCGAATATATCTACCTCCAAATGTCCCTATTTATTCATCCACAAATTGTGGATGACAAAAGGGGATGAAAATCATCCCCCCAGTGCATGAAAATGAAATATATTTTAAACGACTTTGGGATGGTGTCCCCCTTGCAGCTCTCGGTTATTAATAACTGTATAGTTATTTGTAAACATTTGAGTGATTTCTACACATGAAACATTCCTGCATTATTCATTTAACTAATAAGAACCTTTGTTTCCTCAAATACAATGCAGCAGCAGGTTGCACTAATGACTTCTCTATATTATGTGCCATTCATACAGACCACCAACACATCAGACTCAAATAATCTTTATTTGGACACACTTGCACTCTGACAGAGATTCCCTGTTGAAAAATGTAAGGTTATGATGCTAGCATTTAAAAATATTCAAGCCATGTATTCTCTTAATGGGACTAAGGCAAATCCTTGATGGAGAGGACTTAAACTATAGCTTAAGTACTTCCCCATTAATACAAAGCACTAGTAAGGTCTCAGTTATGAGGAAAGACTGGCCAAGCTCGGAGTTTTTACGCTGGTGAGGATATGATCACTGTATAATGTATAAATATATAAGGGAACCATACAATTAACTCTCAGCTGTTCTTTCAGCATATACAAGGGCATCCATTCATATTTCAAAATAAGGAGGTTCCATCTTAATATAATAATATAGTACTGGCAGATATATCAAGAAAGGGTTGAATGCCTGTTTTTAGTAAGGGAGAAAAATGCAGGAGAACTCACCAAACAAGTGAATCTTTTAGTGTATGGCCACCTTGATTCAGACACTGGTACGATTGCCATTTTGGATTTAGGAAGGAATTTTTCCTCTTCTGAGTCAAATTGGAGAGGCTTCAGTTGGGGTTTGTCACCTTTCTATGGATCCGCTAGCTGTTAGGCATGTTTCGCTTTCACAAAAGATTGAACTTGATAAACGTGTCTTTGCTCAACCTAAAGGACTGTTACTTGAATCCCAAATCTTCAACCTGAAGTTGATATTTCTGTTATCTGTGCCCAGACTCTCAAGTGATTTTCGATTTCTTCTATTGTCATGTTTCTCTGCTCCGAGCCTGAACCGAATCTTATTTATCTTTTGTTCTCTGTAAAAATAATCTTCCAAACAATTCCTGCAAAACTAATTTATCCCCTAAAACCTTTCCATCCTGTTCTCTAATGTCTTGTTTTGGCTTTTATTCTCTTTGTACTTGAGATGCCAGCTCTCCTGCCCTTTTAAAATATGTTGTTTGGTTTAATCTGTTATCCCTTTGCCCTGTGTTTGAGCATTAGAACTCTTCCTGAGAGATTTGCAGATGTGTCCTTGACTGACCTCCGCATCCAGCCCCTACACTATCTCCTTGCTTATAAATAAAGTGCCCAAGCACGCAGTCTGCCAATATTACAACAAATTCCAGCTGTTAATAAAAAGGACCAGGTTATCCCCAGCTGCTTCTTAGTGTCCCACTGCTTAGCCTCCCAGTCTCCCCTTTTAATCCTGTTTTTCAGAGGCTGGATGTGGCACAGGCTTTTCATAATAATAATAATAATTAAAAAATATATGTAATTTGTTATTGTGCCTCCTCGACCTAATATTTTTAATTGCTGCAAACTTCTGCTGGAATCAGATGAGGTGAAATCTGTTAGTAACTCACAGCATTTTATTGCAACTGTAAAAGAAAGTTAGTTTGAAGTATATAAACAGTAGGAAAAAAATATACGTATACCTGTGAAGGCAATGTATTAAATATCCACTCCTGGTGGATCTTTTATTAGTTATGACAGACAGTTACCCTTTAACACTCGAAGATATCGATTGAAATAACATCAAATTACGTGTATGGTACCTACAGACAAAGTCATGGCAGAAGATGTTTTGGATGAGATACTCCAGAGACACCCAACCTTTTTTGGCATTCCAGCTGTTCTTGATTTGTAAAGGCTTGCTTTTCCCCACAAGGATATCTGGGAGTTGCAGTTCCGCAACACAAAGGTTTAGCTTTTCTCTGTGATGCGCGGCTCAATACAGCATTTATGTGCTTAAAAGGAGCAGTCGGGAGTGGCGCATATATCATACCATGCTGTGAATGACAAATGCTCCATCTACAGGTTCAGTAATCATACTAAATGCTTGAGAGCTCCACTGAGATGATTCTGTTTATTACAGTACGCTACCCCTGTAAATGTAGAGTTACTTTTTGAAAAGTTGTTTCCTTTCCGCAGCATGCAGATTGGTTGCTATGACTGGGGTAACTTTGCCCCTACTATTACATTACCTTCATAATGAAATTAACTCCTTGTAAAAATATACATTTCTGCACATACTTTGCAGTTCAATATAATACCAGAAGAGTATTAAATAAAGCCCCATTTACAATATTAATTCTGAGAATCTTTCATATTTCTGCCAATGGAATGGCACACACTGGGAGCAAGTGTCAGCAAGGAGGGTCGGATGAAGTACAGCATAGCAGTTGGCTAATAACTGGCAGTGACAGTGGACCAATAGTGAAGGGGAGAGGGTGGACCCTTGACTGAGGTCTTCTGATGGCCCCCAGTCCAATACTGATTAGGGGGTGGGAAAAGTGCAAGCAGAGAATGGGCAGTGGAGTGGTGGGACATGGACCGAGTATTATTGCCTTGGGTGCCCATATTACTTAGCCCAACTCTGCAAGTGCAAACCTAAATGCCCTGCAGTTGCATGCAATTTATTTGAAAGGGAGTAGGTGCCCGGGGGGGGGCCAAGCCAACCAGGCAACCTTGGCAACCTGGCCGGCCTCCATGCTCCCTGTGGGGGGGCCAAGCCAACCCCGGGGGGGCCAAGCCAACCAGACAACCTAGGCAACCTGGCCGGCCTCCATGCTCCCTCCCATCTGTGCACATGCGCATTGACATTGCATTTGGGGTGACAAGAGGAGAGAACAGTAGAGGGAGCAAGTGAACCAGGAGTAGGGGTAGGCAGAAGACTCTTTAAAAGATACCTGCCCAGTGCCCCAACACCACCCCCATCGTTGCACTCTAGACAGGTGCCTCTACAGCCTACCCATAGTTCAGGCTCTGGAGTTGTCTGTCATTTAAGTCCGGCAGGGGATGGGGTGGGTGATTTGGGGGTCAGGGTGATGATGTAGAATGGATAGGCAGATAACATCAGTTGCTGAGTAACTAATCACTGCGTCATTCAGTAAGAGTCCTGTTTGGATTTCCTCATTCGAAATTCCGGACTGGCAGACTAGGCTCCATTTTATCCAAATAATCCAAATTTTTTAAAATCATTTCCTTTTCCTTTGTAATAATAAAATGGTACTTTGTATATGATCCAAACTAAGATATAATTAATCCTTAGTGGAAGCAATGCCAGTCTATTGTTTTTTTGTTTTTTTTATGTTTACATGATTTTCTAGTAGACTTAAGGTATGAAGATCCAAATTACAGAAACATCCATTATCTGGAAAACCCCAGGTCCAGAGTATATGCAGTAAAGTCAATGGGCGTTTTTTTTATTATGGTGACTTTTTTTTTGTCCTAATGTATTAAAGTCAATGGCCGTTTTTTCTTATGGTGACTTTTTTTGTATTAATGCATTAAAATCAATGGCTGATTTTTCTTATGGAGACTTTTTTCTCCAAATGCATTAAAGTCAATGGCCGTTTTTTCTTATTAGGGATGCACCGAATCCACTATTTTGGATTCGACCAAACCCCCGAATCCTTTGTGAAAGACCCCGAACCGAATCCGAACCCTAATTTGCATATGCAAATTAGGGGAGGGAAGGGGAACATTTTTTTACTTCCTTGTTTTGGGACAAAAAGTCACGCGATTTTCCGCCCCACTCCTAATTTGTATATGCAAATGAGGGGTTGGATTTGGTTTGGCCAGGCAAAAGGATTCGGCCGAATCCAAATACTGCTGAAAAAGGCCGAATCCCGAACCGAATCCTGGATTTGGTGCATCCCTATTTCTTATGGTGACTTTTCCTCCAAATGCATTAAAGTCAATGGGCGTTTTTTCTTATGGTGACTTTTTTTCTCCAAATGCATTAAAGTCAACATGGGTTTTTTCATATGGGATTTCTTGCGGGCCAAATTTTCGCAAAAAAATTCGCACATGAAGAAATTCGGAATATCGCCGCAAATCCATGGCTGGCGAATACATTCGCTCATCACTATTGCTGAATAAAATTACTAGAAAATGATACACCTGATAAATTTACCATTTTATGGCCTCTGTGTCAAGTAGACCTGTTACAACTGAAAGCTACTAATACTTTGCATCAAAACCATCTTGGTAAGAAACCACAAATCCCACCATGCGCATGAACCTTGAAATGGACTTCTATGTCGCTGGAAGTGTCAGTGATGCTTTATATGCAATGAAAATGTATTGATCATTTGCACTTAGCTAGTGGGTTCATTCTACCTCCTGAATGGGCTCCAGCAGAGCATTACGTGTCCCACACAGAAAGCCCGCTGGCAGATTTGCTGCTGATTCATGGGGAATGGTATTGCTAGTTTTTCTTTGTGTAAAGCACTATTGCTGAATAGCAGCGCCGAGCCAAACTCAATCAAGGACTCTGCAGAGCTGTGGGTATATAAATCCCTTGGGCGGCTGGCTCAGTCAACCATACAGCCAGCTCAATTACATCATGCGCCCAGATCCTTGTAATGAGATTTTCAAAGGTGTCAGCTTAACATTACTGCCCAGGAAGGGGGGGGGGGGTTGCCATCACATGGTTTAAGCTTGTGTAGCCTTGCACGGTGCTTGAGCTAGATGCTTAGATGCTTATTAGCTGGTTGCTTTAAAAGAGAAGACTAATGCAGAAGATCTCAGCAGCGGGCCATCATTCGAAATATTCTATAGGTTTGCATTCAAATGTTTCTTCCGCTACACTGGACTTACACTTTGAAAAATGTAGTGTGGATAAAAGAATGAAATGTAAAATGTGACAAGGTTTAAGTTTTATTCAGTTTGTCATAAATATACTATACAAAATAGCAATATTCTTCTAGATTAGACTGTGGTTGATGATTTTGAGCATCCAGTTCCTTAAAACGTGTCCCTCAGTAGCAGGGGGATTCTCTTAAATTACCATTATTTTCTCATGCACTCTTCTGGTCTGCTGTATATATGAGTACAGTTGGGGTGACTGATGGAGTCTAAAATTGTATTTTAGGAATTGCAGGAGTGCTATTCTGCCAATGGAGATGCAAGGCCTAATGGCTACTATTCTGTTCTCATAAACCTGTTTATAATAGCTTTTTATTTTATAAGTGTTTGGTAGGGCATCGTAGACACAAAAGTGATCAGGTGATTCTGTTGGTAGGTCATAGAGTTGTATATTAAAACTTTTATAGGAATTAAAGGAGAAGGAAAGGCTAAAACTAAGTAAGCTTGATCAGAAAGGTCTATATAAACACACCAGTAAACCCTCAAAGTAATGCTGCAGTCCTCTGTCAAAAGAAACACATCATTTCTTTCCTTCTATTGTGTACTCATGGGCTTCTGTATCAGACTTTCTGTTTTAGGTGTAAACCTCCAGGGCTAGGGCTTTAGCATGCTCAGTTTGCTCCTCCCCTACCTGCTGTGATCTGAGCCCAGAGCTATGTGTGAGCAGGGAGAGACTCGGGCAGGAAGTGATGTCACACCAAGCTAATATGGTGTCACGGTCGGCACCCAACACCAGAACAAATGGCAAGCACCCTGGTCTAGGCTCGTGCTTCACCTGTAGTGTGACAGCCTTTGGCCTCGGGAGGAGCCCTCAGCTACTTGGATGCCACCAGGACTTAAACGAGAGGTGCAAGGCTAGAGGTTCTGGATAGACAGAGGGGCACGACTGATAGCAAAGTCTTTGGGCAGAAGGTCAAGGTACAAGGTGTTAGGCAATAGAGTAGTCGGAACAGGCCGGGTCGGGGCAGGCAGAGAATAATCGTAGTCAGGCAGGCAAGGGTCAAACCAGGAAGTCAATCAGAGGGTTAAGCAGAATCAAAGTCGGTAATCAGGCAAGGGTCAAGATCCAGAGGTCAGAATAGTCAGAAGCCAGGCAGGGGGGTCACAACAGGAATCAATACAGAATAAACAGAAGCTCAAACGCACAGAAGCACCAGGAACAAGATCCTTTAACGGGCAATGATAGAATAGCTGAGCTCCCTTAAATACCCATTTGAATTTCGCGGCAATACGCGTTTGTGCGCTGGCATCATCACGCCAACGCGCCCGCGTCAATAAAGCAAACGAGACACGGGCGTGTGCACCCTAAGTGGCCACGTCCCCGCCACACCACTGGACCACCAGGTATGTTTTTTATTACATATGGCAGCTGCTATCCTAAACAAACAGAGAGAACTTCTAGAGCTGTTTACTCAGGTATGGTAAAGCATTCTACAAAATAAATATAGTCTTATAGCTTGCACTTTTGTGGCTAATCTATTGGCAATACTTTAGTAGCTTTCCTTCTCCTTTAAAGGTTAAACACATGTTCGTCACTTGAAATCCATTGACTAGTTGGATTTCTTTAAGTATCTTTAGACATTATACCTTATTCCAGAGCTCTTTTATTAAAAACCAGCGTCAGGTTGCTCTATATCTTATACTCAATGTCAATGGAAAACCTTTATGCCTCAATCGCACAGCAGCTACATGCTGACACTGTGTGAAATCAGATGTCTAATCCAAGGAGTAACAATAGTTTTCTATGGGCATTATAAGGGTTTGTTCCCACTTTTGACTTCATCTGTGAGGATCTTATGAAGTTGATGTTTTTCGCGTGTTTGCTCAGATCTGACTGGTCCCACAAGGGGGATGTTCAACCATAAAGTTTCCTATGATCATGAATATGGAATTGCACATTCAATTTTATCTGAGATTTTTTTTTTTTTTTAAATGTGCAAGACCAGATGCTGAGAAGTTGCTGCAGACCAATGAGTCTGCCCTATGAAGCCAGTATGGGTATTAGCCTCATTCAGCCTTGGCCCTGCCTGTGAAAGCATACAATCAAGAAAGACAATCATTCAAAATTTTTGTAAAAGGTTCTGAATAATAGAAAAGGTAAATAATTCCAGGATTCCTTAGTAGCTTTAAATAAATTGATGCGTTTTACTATAGGCCTGCACTTTATTCACTACTGCTGCATTGTATCCATCATGCTGAGGCTTCGTGATTCATGTGGTCATTTCGCATAATCAGTAGAGTGAGAAGGTGATATTGAATGAGAGTCTACGGCAAGTGGCAATTATACTCTGCACCATCTCCTCTGAAAAGGTTCCCTTGGTAGCCTTGGAATGAAAGAGATTCACTGACATTTAGGAAATTTGCCTGCTTGTTGCCAAAACTGAACTTGCTTAAAATCAAAACAAAGTTTAAATCTTACCTAAGGAGTACATAGCTCAACTTGGAGATTATTGTATTGCCTTCTGGGTTTTTTGGTTTACTGTTTTTCTGGGTGATCGGGTTGGAGAAAAAAGGTTGTTTTGTTGAAGGGCACATGAAGGAGACCTTACATATAACTTAATATAAAATTATTCTTCTGGCTGATTTGACTTTTTTCAGATTTCATGATACAAGTATAGAACCTGTTACCCACAATGCTATGAACCTGGGGTTTTCTGGATAAGGGTCTTTCTGTAATTTGGATCTTCATACCTAAAGTTTACTAGAATATTGTTTAAAAATTAAATAAACCCAATAGGCTGGTATTGCTTCCAGTGAGGATCAATTATATCTTAGTTTTAATCAAGTACAAGGTAGTGTTTTATTATTACAGAGAAAAAGGAAATAATTTTTTTTTAAAAATTGGATTATTTGGATTTAATGGTGTCTACGGGAGATGAAAAGAAGTAACAGGATCCGCACACACGCAATTTTTCGGGTGGGAAACGTTGATCTTGTTGGTGGCACAATAAAAGGGGATATTCCCCGACTGCTCAAAAATTATGTGTGTGCGGATCCGGTTACTTCTTTTTACTGTTGCTAAGGGACCTTGCCCGGTCTTAAAGAAGTCCAGCACCACCATAAGCAGGGAGAGTGAACTACAGGTGTGCGGAGGTTACAATATATGAAGTCTACGGGAGATGGCCTTCCCGTAATTCGGAACTTTCTAGATAACAGGTTTCCAGATAATGGATCTTATAACTGTAATAGAAATGTGTTACACTTATGAAGATGTTAGATGGAGTAATAGTTTAATTGACAAACATGAGGATGTGTCTGGTTTTCAGCAGGGTGAAATGTAATAGGGTAATATGTTAATGGATTAAAATAAATGTTTAAATAATGGTCAATACATATATTTAGGTTGGCCACTAGGGGCGGATAACAGTTTTAAGGGAATGGCCCCAGGGGGAGGAAAATAACAAGTTATATAAGGGAAGGTTTCAGGAAGTGAGATGAGAGAAGCGTCATGGGAAGAGTGATGAGTAGCAGGCTCTGCAGCAGTAGAGTTATCTCCTGCTTTGCAGTGGGTAGTTCATCCCACTTTTATCCAGAATACTCAGGACCTGGATGGATCTTTCCATAATTTGGATCTTCAATCTACTAAGCTTCATTTAAATATTAAATAAACCCAATATGATTGTTTTGCCTCCCATAAGGAATAATACTATCTTAGTTGGGATCAAGAACAAGGTACTGTTTTATTATTACATAGAAAAAGGAAATAATTTTTAAAAATTATTTGGATAAAATGGAGTCTATGGGAGACAGTCTTCCCATAATTCAGAGCTTTCTTGATAACGGGTTTCTGGATAATGGATCCATACCCGTAGTACCATTCTAGTAACCCAGAACCTAGAATTTGACATTGTTTTGCTTTTGGTTTTACTATAACAATCAATGGCCATATTCTGTGTTTTTTACCAGTGAAGACAAAGAGACATTAGGAATGAATGACAAACCTAAGAATTAAAATCTATTCTTATTTGATAACTTGATTTTTTATTTGTATGCCATTGGATAATTTAGGGTTAGTCATTTACAGTGAAAGGTTATTTAATTAAAGGTAGCTGCACTGAACAAAACTCTGCAAATAAATAACACAACTGGACACTGTCCAAGAAGATACCTTTGTCTAAAGCCAATTACTTGTGCAGCAGTCTGGATAAATATC
Organism: Xenopus laevis; assembly: GCF_017654675.1. NCBI lineage: Eukaryota > Metazoa > Chordata > Amphibia > Anura > Pipidae > Xenopus > Xenopus laevis. Next base: position 201,009,116 of record NC_054371.1, read on the forward strand.
TTACATTTTAACTGTTCTGTGTTTATAAGGCAGGTCTGTATCCTGCATAATGTATGGCAACAACTATAGATGCGCCAAGCACCTTTGGCCCTTTACCTAAAGTAAGAGATGCTATCCATGTCCCTCACTGTGGTCCAAACACACCATTACCCCTATCTGGAAGGGTTAGTGATGGATACAGACCCAGGAAGAGTAAGGAAAGGAAACGTGTAAGTCCAATGATAAGGCACTCAAATGATGTGCTCCTGTGAATAATACAATAAACATATCTAATGGAATTGCACCCTCACAATTTCCAGAAATACTTGATCCGTAGCTTGGTCCCTCTGTTTAGCTTCATCCTGCATAATTTGAGCCAACAACTTTAGCTGGGTGAGGCAGCCCAAAGCAAGGGTGACTATCTGTGTCCCCCTCCACTGCTCCATTGCTCCCGTCTGGAAGGGATAGAGGTGGACACAGACCAGTTGACACAGGTTAGACAAGGGTGAGACAAGAAGCTTGTCCAGTGATGAGCCACTCTGGTGCTAGGAGTATTTTTTGGAATTTCAAGCCCCCCCAACTTTTCCAAAAATTATTGCACCTTAGGCAGGTGCCTCTGCTCCCTTTCCCTAGTTCTGGCCAGGGCAGCCATCAGGGGGGACAGGGGGGAGAGTTTTAGGGGGCCCGAGGGTAAGGAGGGCCCAGTCACGCCACACTTACTTGATTAGCCGAGCCCCCCATCTTTCTGAGAGCTGCTGACTTCGGGAAGGCATGGACATTTAAGGGGCCCATGCCACCAATTTTCTCATAATGTGGGGGGGGCTGGCCACCAATTTTTTTTCTCATGTGGGGTCCTAGCCACCAATATTTTTTAATGGGGGGGCCCTGGCCACAAATGTTTTTTTATGGGGGGCCCTGACAACCAATATATTTTTATTAACATGTGGGAACCCTAGGCACCAATATTTTTTTTGTTTTTTTTAATGTGTGGTGGGGGGCTGACCTGTGGAGTGGGGAGGGCGGACCTGTAGGTGGGGGTTGCAGTGGGTGCAGCCCAGGAAATTTTGTCGTATGGGGCCCTGTGATTTCTGATGGCGGTCCTGGTTCTGGCCCTGCCAACAGCATTCCTAATGACATTCCCATAATAATATAAATTATAAAAATATTGCTGGTCTATTTACCAGTTACCATCTAAGTGTGAATTATCCTGAACTTCCCAAAATTTGGCCAAAAAACAAACCCTGAAGACCCTGTGAAACCTCTTCTTCTAGAGCAATTATAATTTATGGTCTAGCTAGCTAAAGCTGACTACTTTTTAAACTACCACAGGTATTAACTGCTCTCCCTTCCACAGAAGCAGCAGTAAATTCGCAGGTCCGCACACACTCTATATATTTGCAGTCGGGGACGTGGCCCCTCTTTTTATTAATGTATCACTACAAAGATCAACGTTTCGGGGGTTCAACTTCCCTTCATCAGGATAAAATTCTCAAGTGTTACACACACCTATAAGTGCAAAGCCCCACCTTTTTCCCACAATTCAGTGCTGCACCATACATCTCAAAAATTTTAACCCATTAGGTATGTCCATTCCTTAGTTTCATTATAATAAGTCCTTTTCGACCATTATAAACAAGGAGTCCTTCATATTTTAAAGTATTCATTCACAAGATCATTGACATTATTCCATAATAAATAGTGTAATAAATTAAAGTGCATTATCTGTATAAATATTAAAATGTATTAAAGTGCATAAAAATATTACTCACTACCGGTGAATTTATAACTACCAAGTCCATCAAGTTCAACACCCCTCCATACTTTCACATAAATTCTATATACCCATACCTATACTAACTCTAGAGCTTAGTATCACAATAGCCTTTGATATTATGTCTGTCCAAAAAATCATCCAAGCCATTCTTAAAGGCATTAACTGAATCAGCATCACAACATCACCCGGCAGTGCATTCCACAACCTCACTGTCCTGACTGTGAAGAACCCCCTACGTTGCTTCAAATGAAAGTTCTTTTCTTCTAGTCTAAAGGGGTGGCCTCTGGTACGGTGATCCTCTTTATGGGTAAATAGGTCCCCTGCTATTTGTCTATAATTTCCTCTAATGTACTTGTAAAGTGTAATCATGTCCCCTCGCAAGCACCTTTTTTCCAGAGAAAACAACATCAATCTTGACAGTCTCCCCTCATAATTTAAGTCTTCCCTCCCTCTAACCAGTTTAGTTGCACTAAGTCTCTGCCAGGCCCGGACTGGCAATCTGTGGGTTCTGGCAAATGCCAGAGGGGCTGCTATAAGGTGCCATAGAAAGTCAGTATTTAGTGGGCTGGTGGGGGCAGATTGGGCCTGTATGTGGGCTGATTGGGCCTCTGTGTACCTGAAATGCCAGGGCCTATTTTAATTCTCAGTCCGGACCTGGTCTCTGCACTCTCTCCAGCTCATTTATATCCCTCTTAAGGACTGCACTGCATACTCCAGATGAAGCCTTACCAGGGACCTATAAAGAGGCAGAATTATGTTTTCATCCCTTGGGTTAATGCCCTTTTTCATGCAAGACAGAACTTTATTTGCTTTAGTAGCCACAGAATGACACTGCCCAGAATTAGACAACTTGTTATCTACAAAAACCCCTAGATCCTTCTCATTTAAGGAAACTCCCAACACAAGGCAATTTAGTGTATAACTTGCATTTATATTATTTTTGCCAAAGTGCATAACCTTGCATTTATCAACATTGAACCTAATTTTCCAGTTTGCTGCCCAGTTTTCCAGTTTAGACAAATCACTCTGCAAAGTGGCAGCATCCTGCATGGAACCTATAGTTCTGCACAATTTAGTATCATCTGCAAAAATAGAAACAGTACTTTCAATGCCCACCTCCAGGTCATTAATAAACAAGTTGAAAAGCAAGGGACCTAGTACAGAGCCCTGCGGTACTCCACTAACACTGGTCCAATTAGAAAATGTTCCATTTACCACCACTCTTTGTAGTCTATCTTTTAGCCAGTTCTCTATCCAGGTACAAATACTATGTTCCAGGCCAACATTGCTTAATTTAACCTGTAACCTTTTGTGTGGCACTGTATCAAATGCTTTAGCAAAGTCTAAGTAAATCACATCTACTGCCATCCCAGAATCGAGGTCCCTGCTTGCCTTCTCATAAAAAGAAACTAAGTTAGTCTGGCAAGATCTATTACGCATAAAACCATGCTGGCACATAGTATTATGATTTGCTATAAAGTCCAGTATCCTTTATTAACCCTTCGAAAAGCTTTCCTAACACTGACGTCAGACTAACTGGCCTATAGTTTTGAGGCTGAGAACGGGATCCTTTTTTGAATAGAGGCACCACATTAGCAATTCGCCAGTCTCTCGGCACTATGCCAGATCTCAATGAATCCTGAAAAATTAAGTAAAGAGGTTTGGCAATCACAGAGCTAAGCTCGCTAAGTACCCTGAAGTAGTACACCCCCCTCCTGGTGTTTGCAGCTGCGCCATGTTTTCAGTGTACAATGCCATTTTAATCCTATAAGTTTATCTGAAAACAACTCCTGAAACTTACTTACACAGACAAAACTTGACTTGATCTTTCTTGACTAACTAGCAAAATTGTATCAAATCAATGCCTGAAGGCTAGGGCCTCACCCAGTGGCGTAAATAGATATTACTGGGCCCCACAGCAAATTATTTTTCAGGCCCCCATATTGTCTTGAGGTTGACTTGTTTTACTAATATTTATTGAAATTGTACATGAGTTAAGGCCTCACGGGCCCCTATACTTCCTGGGCCCCTGCAGTTGCAGGGTCTGTTTCCTCTGTAATTATACCATAGAGATTCTGCTCCCCTGCTGTCCCTCTTTTGCTGTGCCTGCAGGTGAAATCTTGTTTTCTGGTGCCAAAATCTGTGGCATCTGCCTGCACCTGAGCAGAGGTAACATGTCTGCATTTAGGCAGGGCAGCAGAAGAGGAGCAGTGGGGGAGTGGATTCTCAGCCTGCGTTTCTTTGAATGTCTAGATCTGTATGGTGTGGCCCTAGCCTTAAATTAGGGATGAAATAGGATCTCTGTTCCACGTTTTTTGGTCTTGCCCGGCAATTCAAAGATTTTGGGATGAGATTCTGCATTTTATAAGCTAGAAACGTGCCCTTCTGAATATATGCTCTGTTGGTCAATGACAACCTCCTATGCCAGAAATTGACTTATCTGGCAAGAGGTTGTCTGGAGAGATTTGATGCCATATGGGGTACCTGGCTGGACTTCCAGAATGGCTGGTTTGGTATTTACTCTTTTTTGTCCTTGTTTGTAATTGGAAAATTTGAAAAATAACATTTTTAAAAGAGAATCTGTTTTGGGAACCAACGTACAATGTCAAGACATTACTGAGTCTATATTGTTCTACTATTCTAACTATCAATACTCTTTTTCCTACAACAGCCTCACTGTTTGTGGGTCCTTGTAGAGTTGTCCCTCTTTGAACTTCTAAAAGACAATTCTGATAGGGTGAAAAAGTTGTTGTATGCAAGTGCACACCAAACACCACAGTCTAGTTACGAGGACAGATAGACTTTTCAACTAAAGGGGAAAAAATAATTACACATGGCAGTTAAGGTATTGCAAATTACTTCACAATTAGCCCCTTGCTGTGTAGAGTTACTTGCAATACCTGGACTTCCATTAGCAGATACACTAACCTACATTGCTAATAGTGCGTGAGTAGAGGCTAAGAGGCAGTCATTGAGGACTTGCATCACCATTAAAAAATGTGTCTTTCACCAGCTCAACAAATCCGGATAAACAGTCGGAAAAAAAACCCAGCAAAAATATTTTAGATATTGTCACTTTTTTAAATAACACCTCTGACATTGGTTTAAGGATGTTAAATATTTAAAGGGAACAGTAATAAAATCTTGATGCACAAAAGAGAAAGTAATTAAAATGGTAGCACCCATGGCTCCAGCAGATAAGAGTCATGCATTATACAAAGGGTAGGAATACCATAGCTGCAGTATATGGCTGGGGAAATGACTCAGTCTTAGATCATTAATCATTTTATCAGGCCCGGCTCCTGTATTTTACTACTATTATGCTAGACGAAAATTCACATTCCCTGCATTCCCTGCACTCCCTATACGACCAGAGAAAACGTATACTGCCAAGCCAATGATAAATTACACATCTAATTTACACGGAGCATAGATGGGTTTAGTGCTTGGGGTAGCACAGCAGGTGAGACTGACTTTCATTCCTATGAAGCAGCCAGTTAAATGGAGAAGTTACCCATGAAACGCTGGATGGTTCCTTGTAGGAATCTACACTAACCCCTATAAGTGATTGATGAAGAGACCACTTTTCAAATGGAAATGTAGTTTTTCTGTGTTTAGGTAACCCTGCCCAACCAGTAATGAAGGACACGTTTCAATCTTTCTGCTGGGCTTCACATAATCCAGTGTAGTTCTACTTTACCTATTTGTTCCTAGGCACCTTATACTAAAGCAACATTCCAGTTGGTTCCAACCCTGTTTACATCTAGACAGGGTTGGACACAAAAGCATTTTTCATATGCAAACAAAAATGGAAGCTTTTCGGATGGGGTATTTAGAATTATTTATGGATAAATTGATTAAAAGTCTCTAGTGTGGTTTATATCCCGTGTCAAGGTATTTAGAATTGTAGGAGGTGAAAGATGAGTTGATAGGGTTCAGAGAAGGACCAATAGATTAATCAAGGGAATTTATGATTGCTCTACTTTACAAATGTACTATATTGGGGAAATAATCCATATTTATTAAAGATGGGGCTTGTACAATTCAATGCATGGGGAGGGACACTGTAGAGGCATTAGATCCAGTTTTCAAGATACCATTGTTCCTTTTTACATATGCTACTATGTGTATAAATATAACATTTTTATTCTTTTGGACTAGCTTGGTAAGATTGTAACTTTACAGCCAATAGATTAAATAAGCTTTAGTCTAACATACTATGGAACTATGAATGCAATGTGTTTGATATGTTATTCCATTTTCTTGCAGGCTGGAGTTTCAGCATGGGATCTGCATATCAATTTCACAGTTGGAGAGTGTTTGTCATTGTGTGTGCGCTGCCTTGCGTTTCCACAGTTGTGGCCCTAACTTTCATGCCAGAAAGTCCACGGTTCCTGTTAGAGGTGAGCATGAGTGTATATACCATATAGGCTATAGAGACCCAGGTCCAGGGGGGGGGGGTGCTGCAGGAAATATTATACTTATTGTTATATATTATCTTGTAAAGTTCAGGATTCAGGGTAAAGATAGAATTGGAGGCTTTTGTGGCTCTAAAATAGATGGAGGAAAATACAACGTATATGAATGGCAGTCCAAGGGGGCACTAAGTTTGCCCAGGAGGGTATCAGGAGGTAGCATTTACTAGCCACCTGTTTAAAAGCAAACATCTTATTGGTTGCCATGGTTTACTGCTCCTGAGTAAACTTAATGGCTTTTATTACATATGGGGGGGGTAAGTCTTTGGTGATCTTCAAATTTAGCCAATAGCGTGTAGATAAAGTGTCTGGGAGTTATTATTGTATAATTGTTTTAACCTGTTTTTTAGACATATTGTGAGAGCAACTAGTTTGAAGGAAGCATCTGATGGAAATAGCAGGCCCCTGGTTTAATAGGCTGCAGCCCTAGTTTATCCATTTCAGTATTTGGGGCAAATTCACTAAGATGCGAAGTTGCGCCAGGCGCAACTTCGCCGCACTTTGCCAGGCGTAGTTTCGCCAGCGCTTCGCAAATTCACTTAAATCCAAAGTTGCGCACAGGGGTAGCGTAAGGTTGCGGAGTTGCGCTAGCGTTGTTTCGCTATATAAAGCGAAGTTGCGCTAGCGAAGGCTAATTTGCATACAGCGCGAAATTCAGATTTCAATGGAGGAACACGTATCAGCACTACAAATGCCTAGAAAACCTTCAAATCTGCAAATAAAAATTTTATTTTGCCCTACACATGTGCCCACTGTCTAGGTAAGTTGCCATGAGTCAGGAAATGTAGGGGGGAGGAAGGGGAGCCCCAAAAAATTTTCATCTTTTTCAGCCTATCAGCCATCATGTAGAAAACACGCCAGCGTTTTTTGGGACTTAGAGAAAATTTTGACTTTTTTTAAAACAATCCCTATCTACTCTATTGCGCTTCGACCAGGTCTGAGGTGGCGAAGGAAGTCTAGCGTAAAAGGTAGCGTTCACTACACTGCGCAAGTTAGTGAATTTGCGTAGTTTCGTCGCTAGCGAAGATTCGCCTGGCGTAAGGTTGCGAAGTAACACTAGCGAAACTACGCCAGCGTTCGTTAGTGAATTTGCGCAGTAGCGAAAATGCCAAACACTAGCGAATTAACGCTAGCGTTCGGTGCTTCGCGCCTTAGTGAATTTGCCCCAAATTTGAGTTCAGTATTTTTTAATGAGGTGGTGGCATTGCAGCTTTAATATTATTGACAATTGCATTTTTATTCTTCTGTTGGAAACAGTTCGTTGGCTGATTTCAGCCGCTACCTATGGCAGTAGCCTACTTGTTCTTTCGCATCCGCAACCATAGTGTCGTCTCCAGCACAAACACACTTGGAGGATTTTGCTGCAAAATCTGGCAAATGTGTTTGCACCGACACAATGGTTCCGGATGTGAGCAGAAGAGGAAGGCTGTTGCCAGCGGTGGTGGCTGAGATCGACTGGCAGATTTCATCAGGCTGATTTTGGCCCTGTGTGGCCCTAGCCTAAATTATACCAAATGAAGTAGCACATCTCTCATTAGAGGTCCAAAATGATCAGGTTGAACAAAACAAACCATAATGATAAATAGTACTGTTCTGTTTTTCCCAGGGGTCCATAGTGGCCCCTGGGTTTTTACTTTCATCACTGGATGTAAATACTTCTATGAGATTGCTGGTGTACAAAAATTTATAGATTAAATTAGTGATGGCGGCTTCAGATTCAGAACTGGGTAGATGAATTAAGCATGGGTAAGATGCGACCATAAGCATGAAATCTCAATGAGTAGAAGACTCAAAAAAGACAGGATAGAAGAAGGGTGCACAGTAGTGTTGGTCACACATTGGGGCCTTCAAAACAATTTCATGCAATTACTCAATTCATATGTTTTATGAGATTTCTATGGGCAAAGGAGGCATGTTAACTATCACTATAACAAATATGTTCTTACAACTATGGTTAGGGATGTCGCGGACTGTTCGGCGGCGAACTTGTTCGCGCGAACATCGGCTGTTCGCGTCCGCCGCAAGTTCGCGAACGTCGCGCGACGTTCGCGTCAAAATCGTTCGACCATTCGACCATTCGATCGCTAAAATCGAACGATTTTCGTTCGATTCGAACGAAAATCGTTCGATCGAACGATTAAAATCCTTCGATCGTTCGAACTTGTTCGCGCGAACATCGGCTGTTCGCGTCCGCCGCAAGTTCGCGAACGTCGCGCGACGTTCGCGTCAAAATCGTTCGACCATTCGACCATTCGATCGCTAAAATCGAACGATTTTCGTTCGATTCGAACGAAAATCGTTCGATCGAACGATTAAAATCCTTCGATCGTTCGAATCGAACGATTTTCGGATGTTCGAAGTTCGCGAACTGTTCGCGAACTGTTCGCATTTTTTGCCGGTGTTCGCGAACGGCGTTCGCGAACACATTATCGGCGGTTCGCTACATCCCTAACTATGGTCAAGGCAGTTGATATCCCCCTATCTATGGCTATCTTACTGTTATTGTCGCCACCCAATGTTATACTGTGAGATCTAAGCGGAAGAACCCCATTCCTTGTGTTTGTTCTACCAGCTGTATTATTATATTGTCAGAATCTGCTGATTCACCAAAAACCCATCTTTCATTTTCAGCAATTTAGCTAAGCAGGATGAACACCTATAGGCAGATTTATCAAGGGCCGAATTTCGAAGTGGAAAATACTTCGAAATTAGACCATCGAATAGAATCCTCCAACATTCAAATTCGAATTTTGGAGGATTTTATTCATCGTACGATCGTATTCCGAAAGTAGTACGATCGTACGCCGATCGTACTTCGAATCGTACGATTTGAACGATTTTATCGTATGATTGTACGATTTTCCTTTGAAACCAAAAAACTTAGAAAATTGCTCTGGAAGGTCCCCATAGGCTAACATAGCACTTCGGCAGTTTTAAGTTGGCGAAGTATTGAAGTCGAAGTTTTTTAAATAGACAGTACTTTGATTATCGAATGGTTGAATAGTCGAATGATTTTTACTTCGAATCGTTCGAGACGAAGGTCGTAGTAGCCTATCTGATGGTCGAAGTACCCAAAAAATTACTTTTTTAACTTCGAAAATTTACTCGAGCTTAGTAAATCTGCCCCCTAGTGTCTAGTGTCTGTAACATCATTTCCTGTTTCACATCCCCTTCTGAAATCTGCAAAGCAACATTTTTAGCTCCACTAAATATCTGTATTTTTGCATATTTTTTTGTCCCTCTGTAGAGGCAAGCCACTACAGATTCAGATGTCTTGTTGTGTTGTTTTAGCCATAAGAATTATTTTTTAATTTCTTACCTGATTTCAAACCCTTGGGAGTATATAATTACAATAAACAGAATTTTTTTTAAATTATTCAACATCCACATGGATGTAGTTGAGTAACCGTTTTTAAAGGTGTTATTGTATTATTCAGAGATTAATCCTTTATTCCATGAGGACCTTATCTTGTATATTGTCTTATCTAAAAGAGTGTTATTTGGCGTATAGATATTTATTCTGAAAAACCGTTGATGTATCTAGATTTGATACTGAAATAGCCGTGCATAAGCACATCTACCAATAAAGAGCAGATGTATTTCAACTGCATGAATAAGTCTGTAAAAGGTTTGCATCTACATAAAAAGGGGTTATAACAGGCTTTGGGAAATGATTCTCAAAGCCATTCCTCTAAAACTTTGAGAAAATGCTGAGATAAAGTCTAAGTTCCTTTATTAACCTTGTTGGAAACACTACTGTGTTTGTAAAGGAATATTACAAGTTGGCAAGGTATTGTATCTGTTCATCACATACCTTAACCCATGCATTGCTCTCTTTATTGACACTGCTTTGGGGTTTCAATGCAGTTGGTTCAATATTGACTTGTTTTTTTACATTTCAGACTGGGAAACATGATGAAGCCTGGATGATCCTCAAACAAATCCATGACACAAACATGAGAGCTCGTGGTGAGCCTGAAAAAGTCTTCACTGTAAGATCTTACTGCATAAATGTAGCCTATTACACTTGACTTTTGTGTTAATGTGCCATAATCCTCTGTAACATGTAGGACTGGTATTAGTAAAGCACAGGAAGGAGAGGAAAAAGAAAAAGAAGGAGAAAGGCTGTGGTTCCCAAAGAATGGGGTGTCCAGAGCAATGGTTTGAAGGTTCCAGCTTTGGTGGAGATTTGGTGGAGAATGCCCCTTTTTCATTTCTAGATATGTTTTGACAGTTAATTAGCTGGAGTGAACACTTAATAATTGCCTTAGATATTCTTCAAACTTGGCAGAAAACAGCTACATTTTTATATATCTGTAACCCAGTTATGAATCAAGGGGGGCTTGATCATCAAAGGGGGGCTTGAAACAACAAACTCTGAAGGTCACTTTTAAGGAACATGGGAACAATGAAATAACAAGGCACCAGAGAACAGAGAAAATGGAAAATATGAAAAGTTATTGCACAGATGACATCCACCTGTTAAATGGGTGGTTCACTTTTACGTTAACATTTATTATATTATAGAATGGCCAAATTTAAGCAGCTTTTCAATTGGTCTTCATTATTTATTTATAATTTTTTTCATTAGTTGCCTTTTTCTTCTGACTCTTTGCTGCTTTCAAATTAGAGTCACTGTCCCCATTTAAAAACAAATGCCCTGTAAGGCTACAAATGTATTGTTTATAGCTACTTTTTATTATTCATCTTTCTATTCAGGCCTTCTCCGATTCATAGTCTAGTCTCTTATGTAAATTAGTACATGGTTGCTAGAGTAATTTGGAATCTAGCAATGAGAAATTGCAAATTGGAGAGCTGCTGAATAAATAGCTAAATAACTTAAAAACCACAGATATAAAATAAAATCAATTGCAAATTGTCTTAGAATATCACTCTCTACATCATACTAAGAGGCCCATTTATTAAACCATGATTTTTTCTGGTTGGGGTTTTTAGGAGGAAAGCTCTAATTTTTAATTTAAAAAAAATATAACACAAATTTTTTGAGATTTATCATTCCCCAAAAGCTGCTAAAAATCCAAACCGAAAATACATAATCTTAAACCCGTCTAGGTCATGTAGCTTGACATCATGATCTGCAGATCTGCACTGGAAAATCTGAAAAATTCAGGTTTGTTGTCCAATAATCTAAAAGAGTCAAGCTTTCGCATGAAAACTTGAGAAAAACGAGTTTTCAGAACGTCAATCATGCAATCCGATTTGACACTCGATTTTGTCGTGATGTTTTTCAAGAAAAGATGTTGATAAATGAGCTAAAGTTTGGACTCATTTGGGAGTTTGGACTTATTTGTTTTCCAAAAACTTTTAGTAAAATTTAGTTTAAAGGTGAACAACCCCTAACTAGTGATGGGCGAATTTTGACGCCTGTCTTTAAAGTCTATGGGTGTCCGAATAATGTTGACGTGCAATGATTTTGACGTGAACGAATCGAATTTTGCAAACTTTTGCGGCTGTTACGCAAATTTATTCTGCCGCGGCAAACGCAGAAATTCGCTGCAAATACATGCCTGCCGTATTTATTCGCCCATCACTAACCCTGACACCCCCCACTTATACATGCTGATGTAGAATGAGATGTCAGGACCAAACTGCAATAAACTGATAACAAAAAATGATGATATCCTTATAAATATAAATGATTCATATGAAACTGGCTGCCTTTATTTATGGTCTGCTTTCTGCCCATTGTTGACCCTTCCAGTCACTTTCTTTAAGGTCACTTTAGAGGCTGCAAGGGAAACAGTTGCTTTAGGCAGTTAAACAAAGCTGAATCATTGGCCCTGTAGTTTGTTGCCGCTTTCTCATCTGATCTGACATTGCTCTGCCCCCTGATTACCATTGTTATCGTGAGAATGAAAGCGGAAATTAGAAAAAGGAGTGTAGACAAGTGCCAGACATCTATCTGTAACAGTCTGCACAAGATAGGCTGCATGTTCAGCTTTAATTAGGCGAAGCTACACAACCATTGATTTATGCAAGTCTTTATCAGAGAATCTCTGGCTGACACTGCTGGGAAGCTCTCACATCTCTTTATTTATTAATATATTATAGTAGCAGCCATTGAATCCCTTTCCATCATCTTCTGGGCTCAACTATTTAATATGCACTGGTACAATACATAATGTCTTCATGCATATGCAGGTATGGGACCTTTTATCCAGATCTTTTTGTCATTTGGATCGCCATACCTTAAGTCTGCTAAAAAAAAAAATAATTGAAACATTATTTAAACACAAAAGGATTGTTTTGCTCCCAGTAAGGATTAATTATATCTTAATTTGTTTAAAAACAAGGTACTGTTTTTTTTATTACAGAGACAAAAGGAAATCACTTTTAAACATTTTATTTATTTGATTAAAATAGTGTCCATGGAAGATGGCCTTTCTGTACTTCTGAGCTTTTTGGATGACAGGTTTCTGGATAACAGATCCCACATTTGTATATACATATTTTGTCCCAATTAATGCATTCCCGAAGAAAGTAGATTGATGGAAATGTAATTATTTTAGGCATAGAAAAAGATGTTTGAATCAAAGCTGCCATGTTAAAATTTCCTACTTATAATACAAAATTCTGTTAAAGTGGTAGTTCACCTTTTAGCAGTGGTGTAACTATATTTTACTGAGCCCATAACAAATTATTTTCCAAGCCCCCAAAATGTCTAGAGGTTGACCTGTTTTAGCAGTACAGGTATAGGATCCCTTATCTGGAAACCCGATATCCAGAAAGCTCCGAATTACGGAATGGCTGTCTCCCATAGACTCCATTTTATCCAAATAATCCACATTTTTAAAAATGATTTCCTTTTTCTGTGTAATAATAAAACAGTAGCTTGTACATGATCCCAACTAAGATATAATTAATCCTTATTGGAAGCAAAACCAGCCTATTGGGTTTATTTAATGTTTAAATGAATTTCTAGTAGACTTAAGGCATGAAGACCCAAATTACGGAAAGATCCATTATCTGAAAAAACCCAGGTCCCGAGCATTCTGGATAACATGTCCCATACCTGTATTAATTTAAATTGTATATTAATTAGGGTCATATAGGGCCCCTATATCTCCTGGGCCCCCCTGCAGCCGCACGTTCTGCTTCATCTGTAGTTTCCCCCCCTGCCTTTTAGTATTGTATGTTATAAAATGTCCTATTCTTTACAAATTTTAAAGGGATACTGTCATGGGAAAAAAAAATTTTTTCAAAATGAATCAGTTAATAGTGCTGCTCCAGCAGAATTCTGCACTTGAATCCATTTCTCAAAAGAGCAAACAGACTTTTTTATATTCAATTTTGAAATCTGACATGGGGCTAGACATATTGTCAATTTCCCAGCTGCCCCAAGTCATGTGACTTGTGCTCTGACAAAATGTCTAGCCCCATGTCAGATTTCAAAATTGAATATAAAAAAATCTGTTTGCTCTTTTGAGAAATGGATTTCAGTGCAGAATTCTGCTGGAGTTGCACTATTAACTGATGCGTTTTGAAAAAAACATGTTTTCTGATGACAGGATCCCTTTAAGTTTGTCTTCATTTTTAATTTAATAGCATATTTAATTATTTGCCTCCTTCTTCCTCCTCTCTCCTGCTTTCAAATAGGGGTCACTGACCCCAACAACCAAAAAAACTGTTACTCTGTGAGGCTACACTTTTATTGTTATTGCTACTTTTTATTACTTATCTCTCTATTCATCTTTTAATCATACCTTATGATTCATGGGAAATAAATGGAAGGTATTTCTACTAAAATATTTTTTATTAAAACATCCAACCCTTTGCTTTTATTCTCTTATGTAGGTTCAAAGAATTAAGACACCAAAACAAATTGATGAGCTCATTGAAATTGAGTCGGACACGGGAACTTGGTACAAGAGATGCTTCGTCAGAATCCGCACAGAGTTCTATGGAGTAAGTAAATACAGTTGGGCAGGACCTTATATCTAACTTTACCTGCAGAAAACAATTTGTTCATGATCTGGATAAGTAGCAGCCTATTTGTAGGGGTCTCAATTGTTGGTTTTGACTAATTACACAGCTTTTGATTGGCCATAATGGGTTGGCTAGTTACTCACTTTAATCATATGAATGAAGTCATTGGCAGGGAGTTTAGGAGCCACTGTCTGTCTTTAAGTGTCAAAACTGTGGATTTGGTTTGACATTGTAGGATAATGTGAAGATGTTTTTGCAGGTGTGGGGTCCCTCACTACAAGGTTGCTTTTAAGTTACTAAACAGGGAGCATTTATCCTTGGCCTCTAGAATCAGGAGGGTTCTTGGTGGATAATGAACATATCTAGCTGTTGAGTGTTGTATGGGACATTATATTAAGGCTATTAGACACATCAGCTTTCTGGCTAAATAATCACAGTCCCTGTAAAACAGTTGAAGCAACAGTGAAATAAAATTATAACAAAATAAATCCAACAATAATCAAGTAAGACAACTCAACTCCAGGTTATGCCACAGTTACACAGTTACAATGTCTAATCTTTAAGGCTCTTCACACAGGTTAGCAGCAAGTTTTTGATTGGTCAATGTTTATTATACATGATAATGCAGATATTTAGACATTGGACATGCTTCCATTCCACATTTATAGAAGCTGGAGAAAACCCTTGAGCAGTCTGGATCCTCGGATCTGCACACCGCAATGTTCTATACACGGCACAAGCACCTCCAGTTGGTGCAGCGAGATAAGAAACAATTGTGTTTCATTTTATTTGTCCTATGATCCGAGAGCCTGTAAAGTACCCGGCTCAAAATGAGCACAGCTTGATCTGTCCATAAAGAGTTCTAGGCACACATTTACAATGCTAATACCCCAATAACAATAATGCCGAGCAGTTTCTTGTTTCTTATTTGTAGGTGTTATTGAAAAGAATTGTGGATTTTGAGATGTGTTTGTTAATCTTGTAATGTGTGTTTTTCCAGATATGGCTAACGTTTATGAGGTGCTTTGAGTATCCTGTGAAAGACAACACAATCAAACTGACTATAGTATGGCTCACTCTATCATTTGGGTAAGATTTCTTTGATTGATTTGTGTAACGAAATATCTGTTTGAAAACTATCTAGAAATTAGTTTTATTATTACAGAGAAAAAAGAAATAATTTTTAAAAATTTGGAATATTTAGATAAAATGGAGTCTATGGGAGATGGCCTGTCTGTAATTCTGAACTTTCTGGATAATGGGATTCCGGTAATAGATCCCATACCTGTATTACCTATGAAGAATAAGGCCACATTAGTCCCAAATAGTAATGACGGTTTTTTTTTTTCTATGCATAGATTTGTGGTGAAATTCTGCATTTGCTGTCTGTGGATTTTTTAATCGAAACTGCGACAAAGTTTGCAGAGAAAAAAATTAAATAAAAAACTCCCATTCACTTCACTTTGACTTATATGCAACCTCAGCAGTTCTGAGATGCCGGATTTTCGGATTCAGACTTTTTCCTTCCTTGGGGTATAATAAATCCCGAAAAATGTGAGGTTTTTTTTCCACTAAAAATTTGGATATTATGGTAAAAAAACAAGAATTTTTCAGGTTTTTGGCTAAATAACCCCCTAAATGTATGAAGATCCAAATTATGGAAAGATCCATTATCCAGAATAGCTCAGGTCCCGAGCATTCTGGATAAAAGGTCCCATACCTGTACATGATTACTGCTGCAAAAGACAAGACTGGAATGTTATATAAGATGCATAGTATACCCGAGTGAGTTTTTCAGCATCCAAAATGTGCTGAAAAAGTCTACCTCAGCTTATACTCGGGTGAGCGGTACCCGACCCGAGTAGCTGAGATTGCAGTCACTTTTAATCATTCCTATACCAACAGTTCACTTGGGGAGAGACTGCAATATCCCACAATGCCCTCTGCTGGTTATATGAAAGAATAACAGTGCGCCCTCTGTTGGTTATATGAAAGATTAACAGTGACTGCAATATCACACAGCGCCCTCTGTTGGTTATATTAAAGAACAACAGTGACTGCAATATCACACAGCACCCTCTGTTGGTTATGTGAAAGAATAACAGTGCGCCCTCTGTTGGTTATATGAAAGATTAACAGTGACTGCAATATCACACAGCAACCTCTGTTGGTTATATGAAAGAATAACAGTGACTGCAATATCACACAGCGCCCTCTGTTGGTTATATTAAAGAATAACAGTGACTGCAATATCACACAGCACCCTCTGTTGGTTATATGAAAGAATAACAGTGCGCCCTCTGTTGGTTATATGAAAGAATAACAGTGGCTGCAATATCACACAGCAACCTCTGTTGGTTATATTAAAGAATAACAGTGACTGCAATATCACACAGCACCCTCTGTTGGTTATATGAAAGAATAACAGTGCGCCCTCTGTTGGTTATATGAAAGAATAACAGTGACTGCAATATCACACAGCAACCTCTGTTGGTTATATGAAAGAATAACAGTGACTGCAATATCACACAGCGCCATCTGTTGGTTGTATGGAAGAATAACAGTGACTGCAATATCACACAGTGCCCTCTGTTGGTTATATGAAAGTTTAACAGTGACTGCAATATCACACATCGCCCTCTGTTGGTTATATGAAAGAATAACAGTGATGGCAATATCAAACAGCACCCTCTGTTGGTTATATGAAAGATTAACAGTGACTGCAATATCACACAGCGCCCTCTGTTGGTTGTATGAAGGATTAACAGTGACTGCAATATCACACAGCGCCCTCTGTTGGTTATATGAAAGATTAACAGTGATGGCAATATCAAACAGCACCCTCTGCACATGGTAGTGGGACAGTGGGACAATGCACACAGTAATCCGTTTGGCAATTCTCTGTCACCATCAACTTTGCAAAGAAGTCTGGTTGATCGCTGGGGGGGTCGCTTTGGCAGAATATGCGCTGCTGGGAGACAGGGATGTAGTTGTGTCTAGGCTTATACTAGAGTCAATAAGTTTTCCCAGTTTTCATAGGTAAAATTAGGTACCTCGGCTTATACTCGGGTCGGCTTATACTTGAGTATATACGGTACTCTGTTGCTCTTGCTAGTTCTGGTATTTGCTTCTCTACTTTTTGAAAGCAAGCATCTTATTGGCTGCTGTAGGCTACCAGAATATGTCTATACATTGCCCCTTCCTCCCTGAGAGTCATTTGCCCATAGACAATTCTTCTAAATTGAGTTTCCAGTTCAAGTAAATGAATTTTTTTCTTTTTTTGTAAAGGTACTACGGTTTATCAGTCTGGTTCTCCGACGTTATTAAACACCTTCAGTCGGACGAATATGCTTTACGGGTGAAACATTTTAACAGGAGCATGATCTCAGACTACAAATTCAACTACACTTTAGAAAATCAGATTCATAAGAATGCAGTGTTCATCAATGACAGGTACGTCCATCATGCGTTACATCTCATGGTTACAATGTATTGGCTTTAGTGATTCACTTGCAGTTGCAAATGTCAGTTATTTTGGAGGCAAATCGATATTTTTAATATGGAACGGGCCATAACCTTGACTGAGCATAATTAATTTCAGAGCAGATACTGAAGAAAACTCAACAAATTAGATGATAATCAGAAGAGGCTTTTACAGATAAATCCATATTACATGGAATAGATTGTTTGTGCATAGAATGTTATATAACTGTAACTCTTAGCAATGCTACACTCCATCTTGCAGAAATATAGTCACATTTCAATCCTTTAAGGGTCATTAAGAACACAGCAAAGTGAAGTATGATCACGCTAAAAAGGTTGCAAAGTTTGTGTTTATTGAGTGTTTATTGAGGTACTTGAAAGGTCCAAATACGCTCCTTGCATTTCCATATTGTTGAGCTAAATTGCATTGCATCCATCATGCCTACTATGCTGAACTGCGTATAAGTGCGCCTAATGACATAGGGGAACCCTGAGGCTCAGGGCACACAGGCAGATTCGGGGAGATTAGTCGCCCAGCAACAAATCTCCTCTTCTTCAGAGCGACTACCCCCCCCCCGAACTGCCTTCCCGCCGGCTTAAATGGCGGGATGGCACTCGGAGCAATTCGTTTTTCAGTTTTCTCATCAGGCAACTTTAGGCGACTTTGGAAAACTAATCATTCCGGGTGCCATCCCGCCATCGATTTACATTTAAGCCGGCGGGAAGGCAGGGGAGGCAGTTCGGGGAGATTAGTCACCCCGAAGAAAAGGAGATTTGTCGCCACACGATCTGTGTGCCCTGACCCTAAAGCTACTACAGGGAACCCTGGAATGGCAGTACCATCAGGATTCCCCAATGTGTTTGGAATTACACAGCAGGCTTGTGTCAAATGAATCACACACTAATGTCAACTTTGAAAATGTTTGCTACAACTTGCACTTAATTTGCGCAATTGTATCGTTTTGACATGTCAGACTCAATTTTCTGTATGGCTGCAATTAAGCTGCAATCCTGGGGGAAATGCTGCATTGTGGGTAAAATAAATCCATTTTTTTCCAAACAACCACACTGCTCTGCGTTTGGAAATGGCCCTTATTGCCTAGGTTTTACTGCCTGTAGCTTATCTAAAGGCCAAGGATAAGCAGACACATTCTCCAACATTTATATAAGATCATTTAAATTATTCTCCAGCATTAATATAAGAACATGTATATCATTTTTCCTCATATATTTCATTCTGACTGCTGCTGTTTTCCACCTGAGAACAGTGGTGGAAATAAAATGTTGCAGGACATGGGAAAGGTAAATAAACATGTTTTTCCATAGTGCCTCCTAAGACTAAAGACTATGGGCAGGTGGTTACATTGGGATTATTTGCTTTCCAAATGAAACAAGATAACCTGCCATCTGACATTATTGCTTGGCCATGTTGTGCTTAGGGAATATCCACCCAACGGTTTCACAAACATCCCATCTGTCATTCTGCTCCTGTACGTTGCTTAATAGTTCCAACCTGGCCCACTCAACTCAGCATTTAATCCCTTGAAAGAAGTCATGTAGCGTGACTATAGCCAATACAGAGGTGGGGAGAAGTCTTAATAAAAACAACTGTTTTTTTCCAACAGGTTCATATCAATGAAGTTAAAGTCTGTTGTCTTCCAAGACTCTCTGTTTGAAAAATGCTACTTTGAAGATGTGACTTCCATCAACACTTACTTTAGGAATTGTACCATCATAGATACCCATTTTGTCAACACAGGTGCGAGCTTTGTTTAAGTGCCAGCTGATGCATGTTTAATACCTAGATGGTCAGATATTGAGCAGTTTGGTTGTCCACATGGATGGTCAATTGGGTTTTTCATTTTTGCTCGGGCTAAGAGTCCAAGTGTATTTATCAAAAAGTGAAGTTAGAGATCACCATAGTCCACTAGAGTGAAATACCACCTCTCTACATTCATTTCTATGGGATGTTTAAAAGCGTATTTATCAAAGGATGCACTTTCACTTTCACCCTTTGATAAATACGCTTTTAAAAAACCCATAGAAATTAATGGAGAGAGGCGGTATATGATTATAGCGGACTGTGGTGATATCTAACTTCACTCTTTGATAAATATACCCCCAAAGATTAGATCTGATGAAAAGTGGGGACGAGCTGCAACTTCCAAACAGCTCCCGAAAAGAGAGCATCTTACTTGCAGGATGGTTTGGACATGCCCAATATATCCACCTTTCTGTGCAGAGAGCAACTGTAAAATGGCCAGCACGGAGGCACCCATATGTAATAAACGTTCATAAAATCTATACACTCATATTACACAAAGAATATATTCGAATTATAATTCATTTAGTTACATAAAAACACTGATGTGTTAAAGTATTTACAGATTATTATCAGAATAGATATTTAAAGGGTGGAGCGTCTTTTTTTTAAATTTTTATCAGAAACTCAATAAAAAGAAATTCACCATTCAAGGGTGTCACCAATAATAATCCAACATACCCACAAATAGCATCCACTGACTCTACCTTTATATCCAACTAATACCAAACCAAAGCTAAACTCTAATTTATATATTCAGATTTTTGCAAATTAAAAATGATTGCATTCAGTTGTCCAACAATTATTCACTTCACGGCATTATTTGTGAAGCCTCAAAACAAATGAGTTCTCAGAGTACTCTTTATAGAAAAATACGTTTGTGAGCAGAAGAGAGTTGTCTGACATTCCCCTGGTCAGTTCTAAGTAAAGCAACATCAAGACTTTGCTTTTTTCCACACACTTTATTTTCTACCGACTGTATCAACTCATCCATCCAGAAACAGTAGAACAGATAAGGAAAGGAAATACAATGCGTAAAATACAGGAATATAGTGACACCTTGTGGCTGTTGATAAAATTTGAACATTGTTCCTTTCCTGAAGCTGCGCAAGTCCCTTCTGGAATTGGAAACTGAAATGCATCTATGGAAGTAACTCTGCCCGAGGATTCCCACCCTAGGAACCACAAGTCAATAATGTATATTGCTGTCTGTCTGTAGGAACATGCCTCTGTAACCACATTCTATGAAAACAGTTCAATGACTAACACAAAACATTTTCCTGTGTAGTCGTGTTGCTTTCCAGGGTAGAGGCTTTCAGATGCCTTTTTTTGATGCCTTCACCTATCTCTCCTGAGACAATATTTGGGGGCACATTTACTTAGCCCGAGTGAAGGAATAGAAGAAAAAATACTTCGAATTTCGAACGTTTTTTTGGGCTACTTTGACCATCGAATTGGCTACTTCGACCTTCGACTACGACTTCGATTCGAAGCATTCAAACTAAAAATTGTTCGACTATTCGACCATTCGATAGTCGAAGTACTGTCTCTTTAAAAAAATTCGACCCCCTACTTCGCCAAGTAAAACCTACCGAACCTCAATGTTAGCCTATGGGGAAGGTCCCCATAGACTTTCTAAGCTTTTTTTGATCGAAGGAATTTCGTTCGATCGATGGATTCAAATCCTTCAAATAGTTTGATTCGAAGGATTTAATAGTTCGATCGAACGATTAGCGCTAAATCCTTCGACTTCGATATTCAAAGTCGAAGGATTTAACTTCGACAGTCGAATATCGAGGGTTAATTAACCCTAGGTATTCGACCCTAAGTAAATCTGCCCCTTGGTGTTGATACTTGCTGTTCAAGGTTACTCCACTTATCTTTTTAGAAATAGGCATGAAATCAAATTCACCTAATTTTTAATTTTTTAAAAATGTAATGTAATGTAATTAAGCCAAGCAAATGAAGCATGTACACTGTGCCTGTTAAAATAATCCATTTATTAATGAACCATTAGCATTCAGGCAGTGACTATGTTTCTTGCTCGCTTTCATTCTTCTCTAAAAAGACTCCAATTCCTGAGTTCCTGGTTGCTATTATGTGTTACAGGGGACATATGAGAATCTGTCAGCATCTTTCTCTTCTCTTATATGGCAGATAGATATGTGTCTTAAGCTCGGCGGAAGCTAAAGGGACAACTAAACCACCTTGAATTTCCTTTTATGTATACGTGATTAAAATATAAAAAGGAAGGAATAGCAAAAGTTCTTATGTAGGGCCTCCCTGGTTTATTATAAAAGTGTTATTGTCTCTAGGGTTCTGCCTTGTTCCTTGTCCCCATCTCCCCCTATAGTTTTATAATTCTTTACTAACCAGGATTATGGCACAACACATTACGGCCTCTGATCTGACCAGTTGAAAAAGCAGAGTTATGCTAAAGACCAGCAACAACAGAAAATACCCCTTAACTTTACTCATGCCCTGTACAAAGGAATGCATTGAAACTGGGGTTAGGAGTAGTAACACCGTGTACAATGTGCTTATCACAATGCAAAATGTTAGGGTTGCCATTTTTTGTGGGCATATGGTCTGGACAGGGGGTATAGGGTATGAGGTAGGATGGTGCAATGATGATGCATAGGCGTGGGCTGGTTACATCAGGGGTGGGCTGGTGATGTCAAAGGGCAGGGTTATGAGGCAATGGCTCATGACTGGTAGAACTTCCATCAGTCAGGGCAGAGTTCTGTCTGATTTTGACTTATGAAATCCAGTTTTGAACCAAACACCCCATGTAAAAATTATACTGTCCAGTTCAAAACCAGACACGTGACAACCCTTTTAAAGGAGTAGTTTACCTTTGAATTAACTTTTGGTATGTTGTGGAGAGTGATATTTTGAGACAATTTGCAATTGGTTTTCATTTTTTATTATTTACGTTTTTTGAGTTATTCAGCTTTTATTGAGCAGCTCTCCAGTTTGTAATTTCAGCAGTTTGCTAGGGTCCAAATTACCCTAGCAACCATGGATTTATTTGAATAAGAGACTGCAATATGAATAGGAGAGGGTCTGATGAGTAATAAAATGATAACAATACATTTGTAGCCTTACAGAGCATTTGTATTTTTAAACTGAGTCACTGACCCCCATTTGAAACCAAAAAATTAAAAAACTATAAAAAAGGAAAAATGAAGTGCAATTTGGCAGCTTTCACTCAATAGACAAATGCCTTTTTTCAACCAATGTTACTATGTACTTAATATCCTTCAGCCTAGCCATAAAAACATCAGAAAATACCTGTCCACTGGTCCATGTTGATAAAATATTTAAAAGAAAACTTTACCCCGAACAATATACAGTAGGTCTCTACAAAAATATATTTCATAAAGCAGGTCATATGTAAAACTATGCTTCATCTTTATAAACCATTTTCATAAAAACTTTTTTGGTAGTATGTGCTATTGAGTAATCCTAAATAGAAAATTAATATTTTAAGTATTAAGGGCCGTCCCCTGGAATCATACAAACAAAACAATGGAGCTCATACATGTTAGGTCACATCAGCCAATTGATGAACAAAGTATTTTACTCCCACACTTCCTGTTACAGATGGAGCTGCAGTATT
The DNA here is from genome assembly GCF_017654675.1 of Xenopus laevis. NCBI lineage: Eukaryota > Metazoa > Chordata > Amphibia > Anura > Pipidae > Xenopus > Xenopus laevis. The sequence continues at coordinate 201,032,218 of NC_054371.1, forward strand.
TTTGGTCAGGGGATCTCTAAAGCAGCACACAGACTCAATGGAAATGATGTAAAAGGGAAATATTTACTGATGATTATATTCTAGTTTGGGAAGTTTCTTTAATAGGCCATTTAATTTGATATAAACTGTTTAAAGTTTTCCATTAAATAGCATAAGCCCCAAAGAAAGACACTTTTCCCTGGGAAAAAGCTGAATATCTGCTACACTGACCTGGCATATGGATAGGATATGGGGACTAATGTTTCCATTTCATTTTCTGCAGATCTAGAGAAATACAAGTTCACCGACAGTGAAATGATAAACTGCACATTCCTCCTTCCCAAAATCGGCTGCCAGATCACCTTTGATGATGATTACAGCGCCTACTGGATCTATTTTGTTAACTTCCTTGGAACCTTAGCAGTTCTTCCGGGCAACATAGTCTCTGCTCTACTGATGGACAAGATCGGGAGACTAACAATGTTGGGTAGGTTTATGGCTGTATTCTCGTCTAGACTTGGTATATTGGTGTGGTAAGCTTATGGTTTTTGTGTAGGTGCTTTTCATCAAGGTTTCCCCTGGGTGTGTAAATTCTTGTTGTTTTCATAAAATTATGGTTAAATAGAATTTACTCTTTTATCACTAGATGGCAGCAGCTTCTAGGGCTGGTCTTAGGTTTTTCCCCTAGGAAAAGGACTGGACTCTGGAGTCTGTATAAGGACTTGAGAAAGAGGAAGGCCACATTGGTCTGATATAATATCAAGGGTGTACAACGTGGGGTCCCAAAAGCATAGCGCTTCACCTGGCAAGGCCTGAGTAGAAGTTGGATTTATATAGGACTGTTTAGTAGAGGTTGGACCAGCTGTTATTTGGCTGAACCCATGAATCATGAGCTAACGCCTGGGCAGGTATTACAGCTGTAATTTTAAAATTTCCACACCTTTCCTTCCTGCTCAGCTGTTTTGATACTGTCCATTCACCTCACATCCAGGTCACAATCCCTGTTTCCAACCCACCAAATTGCCTTCCTGGATCTGCCCAGTCCCAGTGACATCACCACTGTGCTGTGTGACATCACAAACCTGCCCCTTAGAAAGGCTTTACCAACTGCAGAGTTCACACAACTCTTTATGATAACAGAAAAGACTTGAATTTTACACTTCCATATGAACGCAAAAAAGTCTGTCAATCACAGGAAGCAGTGACAGACCAGAATGTAGACTTGCTGTCTGGCTAATGGTATTGCTGTCTTGTGACTAGGATCCAACAAGGACAAGATAAAAAGGGACTCAGTAAGAGACCCACGTAATATATACAACATAGTGCAATGAACACAGTGCAAGTAGCAATATAACAATGTACAGTGGTGCGTCCTTGCTAACTAATATGTAGCAGAGGGACACAGTCAAATACTGATCAGTTACCTAATTATTGATTTTGAGGGATCCAGTTCCTATATTACAAATCCCTATACCTATCTTGATTTCAACGTAGAAGTAGGAAAAACTGTTAAAATGAAGTAAAATTATAACTCTCACCCTAAATCACTTTCTGTCACTGTCTTTTCAGGAGGCTCTATGGTACTTTCTGGCATCAGCTGTTTCCTTTTGTGGTTCGGTACCAGTGAGTCTATGATGGTGGGCATGCTGTGTGTGTACAATGGGCTGACTATTTCAGCATGGAACTCTCTTGATGTGATCACTGTGGAACTCTACCCTACAGATAAAAGGTACACTGAAATACATCTGAGTTTTACAAGTTCCTTTCAGAACGAAACCCATAGCTGAGTTTTGCTAGACCATGCTCTAACCCTACTGGATATTAGTTGGTCTGTCCAAACTACAGTTTACCTGCTGATGGCCCTTCTCTGCCAGTGGATGGAGCATCAGCAGATGCAGAAATAATAATAGCTCCAACTCCTTCTCACGACCTTTATATCTGTTTTTTTTTTTTTTGCCCATAAGCCCATATTTATTTAACAATGGTGTTTGCCCTTCAGTGTAGATGGCCCAGTCACATAGTAAACTTCCTCAGGTCCACCAGTGTAGTCCACCTTAAGTCCTCTCTCTGAGTCTTAAACTGGCCGTATATGTACTAATAAGATCATTTTGTATGATTTTCAAATTCAGTGTAGGGTGGACAATCCCAACCAATATCTTTGCTCATCAATCAAAACATAACCAAAAATTCTTTGAAGCAGGCACTCAAATGAAGGCAATCTTCCACCAGGTTATTAAATCAAAGTAAAATGATTTTTTGTGTCCACAGCCTAGGCTTTTTTACTTCGATTAAATAACCTGGTGGAAGATTGCCTTCATTTGAGTGCCTGCTTCTAAGAATTTTTGGTTTGTCTGCTCTCTGTGCTGAGGGTTAAGGGCAATGCACTTGGGCCACTTCCCTGATGTGGTGAGTAACCATCTTACTATATTGAGACCCCTTTTCAAGATTCCTTACATCAATCAAGACATGTTTTGAAAATTTAATCTGCCAATGGCCAGAGATCTTCTCATTTGGTCTTCACACTGTGGTCCTATGTAAATCCATTGGACGAGGACCACCTTAATGAGCCAATGAGAATGGTGGGATATATCTAGCTATATTTGGCCAGTTATCAGTCAGGCGGGTCCTTAGGAGGCCCCATACATAGAGAATTAACTGTTTACTCAATCTGGGGGTCAAAAACAAATATTCAGGCTAATACAAATCCAGACCAAGTAGAAAGCAGATTATTAAATAGAATATAGTTTATTGTAACATCTTGACATCCTCACAGCTACCCTAAAAATGTCCCTAAGCACCCATCTCAGCTACCCCTAATGTCTACTGTCCCATCGTTTTTCACTTTACTTTTTTTTGTCTCTTACAGGGCAACTGGATTCGGATTTTTGAATGCCCTTTGTAAAGGATCTGCAGTTCTTGGAAACCTGATATTTGGCTCTCTTGTTGGAATCACCAAAGTCATTCCAATTCTGTTAGCCTCTGCTGTGCTCGTTGGAGGGGGCTTAGTGGGACTCCGACTCCCTGATACAAGGAATCAGGTCTTGATGTAATTGGGAAGTAAAGCCATCAAGCATTTTTTTCTGTATTCTCTGCCAATGATAAACCGATCTGAATACAAACTTCAAATCCTCACCAAGAAGCCCTGTCATACTTGTCCTGTCACCCTCAGTGTACTAGTCCCCACTGTCACACTTAGTTTCACACCCTCGCTGTCACACTCAGTGTACGTGTCCACACCCTCACTGTGTTAAATATTTAGAAAAATTCTTATCAGCTTGTTTGGTCTATGAATGATTTGCTTTATAGAATCCGGTTTGCAGAGAACATATGAACATAGGGATGGTTTATACATTGATTTGCTTTTCTTATAATGTCATTTCTAAGTATAAGATACATTTGTAAAGCTGCCCTTGATTTTGTGGGAGCCACAACACTGTTTTTAGACTGCTAATATCATGAATTTGTAACAGAAGAATTAAGCTATTGAACAGAGAAAAGTCACCTGTTTCTCCGCTCAGATCAAGAGTAAAATGACAACTTTTTTCATCAACTTTCATCAAATTTTCTACCAACTGTTTCTTGTCGACAAAACTGAACAAAAGGCAGAGTTGTTGTATTAGCTGTGTAAAAACTGCTAAAATCTTAACATCACTAAGAAATTTTACATTTGTTTTGATGGTTTACATTTATTTTAAATTAACTGTTAAGACAGCATATATTACAGCCTCTAGGAAGGTATTGTGCCTCTGTGATAACAGGTGTAATAGGGTAAGCTGCTGCCTGTAGTAGAAGTGGGGATAATAGTCTCTGGGAATGGACTGTGGCTGTGGTATAGCAGGTATAGTAGAGAGAGACAGTGCCTATAGTAGCAGTGGGATAATAGTCTCTGGGAAGGGAGTGTGACTGTGGGATAGCAAGTATAGTATGGAGAGATGGTGCCTATAGTAGCAGTGGGATAATAGTCTCTGGGAAGGGAATGTGACTGTGGGATAGCAGGTATAGTAGGGAGAGATGGTGCCTATAGTAGCAGTGGGATAATAGTCTCTGGGAAGAGACTGTGGATAGCAGGTATAGTAGGGAGAGATGGTGCTTATAGTTACAGTGGAGTAATAGTCTCTGGGAAGGGACTGTGGCTGTGGGATAGCAGGTATAGTAGGGAGAGATGGTGTCTATAGTAGCAGTGGGATAATAGTCTTTGGGAAGGGAGTGTGGATGTGGGATAACAGGTATAGTAGGGAGAGATGGTGTCTATAGTAACCTTGGGATAATAGTCTCTGGAAAGGGACTGTGACTGTGGGATAACAGGTATAGTAGGGAGAGATGGTGCCTATAGTAACAGTGGGATAATAGTCTCTGGGAAGGGACTGTGACTGTGGAATAGCAGGTATAGTAGGGAGAGATCGTGCCTATAGTAACAGTGGGATAATAGTCTCTGGGAAGGGACTGTGACTGTGGGATAACAGGTATAGTAGGGAGAGATCGTGCCTATAGTAACAGTGGGATAATAGTCTCTGGGAAGGGACTGTGGCTGTGGGATAGCAGGTATAGTAGGGAGAGATGGTGCCTATAGTAACAGTGGGATAATAGTCTCTGGGAAGGGATTGTGACTGTGAGATAGCAGGTATAGTAGGGAGAGATGGTGCCTATAGTAGCAGTCGGGATAATAGTCTCTGGGAAGGGACTGTGGCTGTGGGATAGCAGGTATAGTAGGGAGAGATGGTGCCTATAGTAACAGTGGGATAATAGTCTCTGGGAAGGGAGTGTGGCTGTGGGATAGCAGGTATAGTAGGGAGAGATGGTGCCTATAGTAACAGTGGGATAATAGTCTCTGGGAAGGGAGTGTGGCTGTGGGATAGCAGGTGTAGTAGGGAAAGATGGTGCCTATAGTAGCAGTTGGGATAATAGTCTCTGGGAAGGTAGTGCATTCATGGATCTGATTTTGATGACACAGTGTGACACAGATGCTAAATCAGCTGCAAGCAATTGATTGTAGTAAGTCTATTACAAGTTAGAAAATGAAAACAGAAATCTGATTGGCTACTATGGGTTCATTGCACGGTTTTTAAATGTGCTCCAATCCTTTCAACTTTTTAACGATTCCCTTTTAAAGGAGAACTATAGCCTAAAAAATTAATATTGGTAAAAAAGCTTTATTTTATGTACTGAAATCACTGTATCATCCCAAAGGTTCAACAGTCTTATAACAGTAATGGTCCAGGCCATTGCTCTTGTTACTCATCTCTTTAAGTGTTCATTGTTATTGGCACAACTCACTGTTGGATCCTTGCAACTACCACCTTGATGTCCAAACTTGCAGTAATTTCGGGTTGCACTTGCATGTAGATCAGCAGAACAGGGTGGGTGCATTGGATCACTTATGAAAGCAAGTCCCTGTGCAAATGGTCTAAATGCACGGTCGGTTTTGTGTCCATTCATGCACTATGTGCTATTTAAAATAAGGCTTAATCTGTAGCATTTCTAGGCTACTTCTATGTTAAGCTTAGTTTCACTTTGTGGCAAAAGGGACCTTGAGGAAGAAAGTGCTCATTAATATGGGGAGAATTGTTTTCATAGAGATACTTATGCTTTACTAACAAGACGTGTCGGGCATTAAGAATCAATCTGGCAGGCCGCAGTATATAGTATAATTAAGTACCGTAATGTACATGAAAGTGCCAAGCTCTCACACTAACTACTATACGCAGCACATTGTAACCTCTTTGCTTGCTGACATTCACCAAACTGGCTCAACAGCTATTTCATTGCAATAGGAAACTACAGGTATGGGATCTGTTATCTGGAATGGTTGGAACAATGGGTGATTTTTCTGTAATTTGGATCACTGTTCCTTAAGGTTACTAAAACCACAAAACAACCCCAATAGGATTGTTTTGCCACCAATGTGGATTCATACTGCACAGTTATCATTGAGCACAATGTACTGGCTTATTATTACAGGAAAAAAAGAAAGTTTAAAAAAAAAGGTGTTTGCCTATATTGGATTATACAGAACATTCAGGATGCTGAGTTTCTGGATAATAGATTTTATACTACTACTAATAATGATAGCAGATGTGGCATACAAATCTGAGGTCTATGTCTCTGCCCAAGCCATTTGCACTATTCTTGTACCTGGAATATGAACACAAAGGCAAAAACACCCTAACTGCTGTGTATTTTGGAAGTTTGGCTGAAATTACTCAAGGCTGCTTATAAAGGTGCCCATAGACAGTAAAACTGATTTCAAATCTAGCATTCATTTCTTTTGTTATAATATTGCGATGTATTGTTCCAGGACAGCAAACGCTCTGCAATCATAGGAAGGCCTTCTGCTTCTAGGATAACATTTTAACTTTGCATCATTTCTTGTCTTTATACTGCAATTGCCCACTTTAGCATATTGCTTTGATAATGTGTTTGTAATCTAATATATTGTAATAGGTTCAAGATTTTTGTTTCTACAAAATATACATTATGGTAGAAAAGTATTTTAGAGGGGTTGTTCATCTTTAAATGAAACTTCTAGTATGATGTAGAGAGTGATATTCTGAGACAATTGGTATTCATTTTCTATTATTTTTTTAGTTATTTAGCTTTTTATTCAGCAGATCTCACAGTTTCAACAATCTGGTTGCTACGGTCCAAATTACACTTGCAACCATGCACTGATTTGAGGAAGAGACCGGAATATAAATAGGAGAGGGTCTCAAAATTAACAGTGCTGTGGTATCTCTCTCAATAGGCTATAAGGAAACATAGGGAACCGATCCTGCTAATGCCAAACCTAGACAATTCTGTCTTCAGCAATTTCTGTCTGGCCTTCTTCACCCCAATTGTTTTATACTACAACCCCATAGCTACTAGGTCAACCCATCCCATAGCAGGGGGGCTGTGGGAGGTGATGGGAAAGGCTGTGTCTAAATTCCTAAAGTTTAGGAAAGACTAAAGCCCATGGGGCACAGAGCATTTTGTCCACTGTTGCCCTCTGGAAAAGAGTGTTGGAATAAATTCCCTTCTCCTCCAGTCTCCTCACTGCTAGTAAAAAAAGCAAAAAAAAGTGGTTAGCCTGACACTGCTTCTTATGTGTCAGATGGGGCTCTTTCCATTCACAGTTGGTACAAGTGGGGGCGGGAGGAGAGGGGCATGTTCTCTGCAGGAGGCCATCAGTAGGCCAAACACCCAGTGACGGAACTAGAAGTTACTGGGCCCGGCAGCAAATTCATTTTAGGGCCCCCAACATATGCAGAGGTTGTCCTGTTTTACCAATATATGTAGAAATTGCTCTTTATTTTGGCCTCATGGGGCCCCCTATACTTCCTGGGCCGCAGGGTCTGTTTCCTCTTTAGTTACGCCCCTACAAACAACCCATTGTCCCCAGGGCCTTATGAGCTCATTTACAAATGAAGAAACACGGTGCAAAGTGCAAAATGTTGCATAAAATTGCATCCCAATGCATTCAATTCACTTGCAGCAATACATGCTCCTCTGCACTTGAGCCTTGCACCTAAATGCTTAATACGGTGCAAAGTACAATGTGATCGGACAATGTGCCCTGGAATTAATTCTTGCCTTTAAGGAGGTATCCCTTCCATGGCACCCTAGTGTGTTGCAATTGGCTGGCACCTAATGAACTGCACGCTAAAGTTATTCTGCCACTACAAGCATCACTGGAAATAATGCAATTTGCACCCACATGGACACAATTAAACTGCAAAGCAACTTACATGCAACTTATGCTGATGAAATGAGCTACTTTGCAGGTATCCACAATTGCACTGGAATTCTTTGAAATACTGCACCTTGGGAAGAAAACATGGCAGACTGAGGGTAAACTTTGCATTTTGTAAATGAGAAAACATCAACTCTTAAATCTGCAAGTGTAGGGAGTCATTTATCACTTTCCTAGAAATTATGGGAATGCCACGAGGGAAACAAATGGCAACTTCTGGACATAAAATTTATAAATCATAGGTTTAGTGTCTCTATTAAATACACACAGTGAAGCAGAATGGAAAAATGTTTCTATCATCATTATTATTATTATAATAAAGAGAGGGCCTTTCTGTCAGTATTCTGTTGCTATTATCCTTTTATTCCGTGATCCTTTGCATATTTCCCCTGCAGAGGCCTGCGTATCTGTGCTAGCATGTGTGTGTGTGTGGGAAAAGTCTCTTTCTGTTTCGGGTTAAAGTCTATAGTATAAGAGGTGTCATTGTACGTTTTCCATATGCTGCAATGTGTTAGATTCCCAAACTCTTCAGCCCAGCGTGTTTTTATATAATAAAAATAAAAAGCTCCTCGAGGAAACTCTGTCTGTACAGTTGTGAAAAGGAATGCTCAGTGTCATACAAATATATGTACAATAAAGTTTTATCCCAAATGTGTGTAGACGTTTATCTGAGAAATATCCATTATTATTGTAAAAAACTGGAAGAATGTAATGAAGAGCAAAAGTAAGAAAAGTATTATTTTTTCCTTGCTGTGTATAAATAAAGAATGCTTCTCTATAAGAAATCTGTTGTGTATCTTTTAACGCACTCTATTGCTGTTTGCTAAGGTCAGTGACAGTATTATTACCAGAGACTGCTCAGGACGGGACAAAGGCTCCACATTAAATGGGCAGTCCAGGGGGCACCAGGCCGCAGCCTCAGAGGCCCCCACACACCAGCCCCCCAGCCACAAAGTCCTATCTGTCGCAAAGATCACCCCCGTACCTTTTTCCGGCGCAACCAAGATCGGTGAGGTAAGGAAGAGGTGCAGGGAGCAAGTCTGGGCCAGAGGGGGCCAAAAGAGCCAGGGCCCACCGTGTTTTTCCTGGTGTCCCGTCAGCCCAGTCCGACCTTGTGCATAATAGATTCCGGAGAACAAAATAGTCACAACAAAGGGTGAACAGAGGGGGTTGTATACAGGTAATCTTTTTATCTACCTTGAGAAAAAACATCAAGGGGTGTAATTTTGCGCCATGCGAACTCCTGATTTGCCGCCATTATTTTACATTGCTTCTGGCATAATTATTATGCTGTGTAAAATGAAATTAGCCAAGAAAACTGTAAAAAGCTGTGAATTTATCAAGGTTACTGTAATTTTATGCCATGCAAATGGCAGATTTAGTCACTCGGTGACTTGCCTCACGAGGGAACTTCGGAAAACGAAGTGCCGCGAGTGCCATGCCGCAGGCGTTTTTTCATTCTAGCAGGTGGAAGACAGGGGCAAGCAGTTTGGGGAGATTAGTCGCCCCAAAGAAGAGGTGTTTAGTTGCCGGCATTACCCTGAGTTTCAATAAAGGCAGCTGTTAGAATTGATAAAATAGTTGCTAATATTCCACAGATGCTGCTGAGAAATGTATCCATTAATGTAACAAATTGTAACAATCTGCATCTGAATTACTGAGCTGCCAGACTGAAACACCAGAGACAGGAACCTTAAATGGTTTTCAAAGCAATTGAAAAAAAATATATCTATTTTTGATTAATAATCTGAAAACAACAAGTCTTTGGGAGGTGAACAACCCCTTTAACTCTGACCTGTGTTTATATCCAACGCAGCGTTTCCCAATGTGGGCCACTAGATGGCATGACTGTCCTGTTTTACTGCGATTCAAAACAATAGAAAATTGAACACTCTGGGCTAATGGTAGAGGAGCAGCACTGACACAAGTATTTGGAGAGGTACTGACAGTGTAACACAAGCATCCCCATCTAGATACACAATCTAACAATGTGTAAGATACAAGCTGCCTTATAGAGAAAAGTTTAATAACATTACATGGGGTGATGGGTGAGTAGGGGTTTTTGGACTGTCAACTGGTTTATTCTAAAGGGCAGCTGCAGTCAAAACTCCCTGTTAGCCTTAATCTTTCACCTTATTCTCTACCCTTTACTCTAATGCCATTATTTCTGCTCACTTGTCTGCTCTCTCTCTCTCTCTCTCTCTATTATCCATTTTTATGCCCATTCCTTACTCTGCATAAGCCTCACAACAGCCCTGTCCCCATTTGCCTCTGTTATAACTACCACCAATTTACTGATTGATAGTGGTAATATTTAATAGTAACAACTATACAGGTACAATTTAGCATCTAGGTTCGTATAAAAAAAAAGGCTTGCATGCACATAAGAAGCAGAACTAAGTATTCAAATCAATATTGTATGATAAAAATTCAGTTTCAGTGTGTTACTGGAAAGCATTAGATCAAATGGACCAAACACACATGCACTTCATCTGCCACCTGGAAGACATACAAGGACTGCAAGTGCCACATTTAATAGGCATCCATACTGTAGGAATCCCACTCACTCCATTTGTAGGCTGCATTATGTGACAGTATCCTACACAGAATTGGATTGTGCTGCAAGTTACTCCCAACAAACTGCCACATGCCTCATAAAGGCAGAACTGTGCGCAGTGAAATGAAAAGGTTTATTGAATTCTGCATTGCCTGGTTATTTTAGGGCAACGGTGGAACTGTCATATCGTAATGAGTCAAGGCTGGCATGATTCATGTTCCAACCCATTTGCACAGCGGTTTAAGCAGGTAGGCAAGATTATCGTAGGCAAGATTATCCATATACAGTAACTTGAATAATTAATAATGAGCGATTGCTCTAAAATAGACTTTTCACTGACTATAACACATTTTAATTTTGAAAACATTAAAATGCATATTAGATTTCCTTTAGGTTTTTGGCATTTGTATGGGACAATTAACCAACCTGAAATTGCACATGAGCCTCGTGCTAATATCTGTAATTATTGTCTACCCTGCCCGCCACTCCTTGCAAAAGAGATGAACAATATATTAGCTGCTAGCTTCCAACTGGATGGACTAGCCTGGATTTCTAAATTGTGCACCCCTAGGCCAGGAGTTCCCACTCTGTCCCCTTCCCCACACGTTTCTGTGTGTGCACGCATATGCAATGGACTTTCTTACAGGGTCTGGAGCACTGGGGATTTTATAGGGGATCCACAAAAAATTTAGACGTGGCTGGGTGGCATGTTGCCCCTGAATTCCTGCCTCCATTAGGCCTTTGTGGCCTTCCTTCAAATCCAGTCCTGCAGATGGATAACCTACTTATCAATGTGTTCCTAAATGTAAGAGCATTAAAGCAGTGTTAACGTCACACAGGGTGCCTAGTAACTGCTGGTAGCCTATGGGAAATATGATTTGTTGTTTGTGCAAGAACACCAGCGTCAGACTGGAGCATTGGGGGCTCACCAGGCCTGCAATACAAAGGGGCCTCCTGGCAGCCACCAGGGCCCCCCTCCCGACTTCAACCCCCAAGACATGTTGCGTCACGCTAATCTCCATTTATCCTTAACAGGGAGTGGTTGAGCAGGTCTGAGCCGGTCAGGGGTCCACCGGGTCTTTTCCCGCTGGCCGAGTCCAAGCCTGAAGATCATTTTTCTGACTGCCCTCCTTCCCTGTGCTGGATTATAAATCTGGGGCCAGGCACAGGGTTCAGTGATGGCAGACACAAGGCAGCCCTGCCCTTGCCACAGGAGAATGGGGGAGAGGTATGTAGTCCTCCCTTGCCCCCGGGAAAACATTTCTCTGCTCTCAATCAGTGGGCCGGGCAAGAGTGTGCCAGGCCCCCCTGCAAAACAATCTTCAGCAGGGCCCAGCGCACTCTAATCCCCATCCTCCCACCCTGCCCTGCCCACTCCTCACACTGATCCCGCCCACTCCCCATCCTGACCACCCACTCCCTCCCTGACCCCCTGCTTCCGATACCCCCGCCTCAGGTAAAAGAGCTGCTGGGGAGGGGTTGGGGTTCTTGTCAGCTATAGAGGAAACAGACCCCATAATCCAGACCCCCCTGTTCCCCGGGCCACTGATCTCAGTTAAGGGGCATAGAGATCTGTGTCAATTTCCAGGGCAGGGCAGGGCACAAAGTGTAGAAGACATGATGGCTTGCAAGCATTTTTTTGCACTTTACACCCTAAATGACACCAACTGAAACCAATTTCTTGTCAGTTCTAATACCAAATTAATAAATCTTATAAACCAAAACTATGCATGAAGACAGTAGTATTCCAAAGAAAACAAAAGTCTAAACTGATCACTCCCAGGTCCACCTTTTGAAGTTGCAATTTCTTTCCCTAAAACCCAATGAATGAAATGTGCACTAAGTGTTAATAAACAGTAATTTGTAGTTTCCCCCTCCCCAAGTAAAGGCTTTACAGAACGTAAGGCTTTGTTGGCAAAGCAAAGTACATTTGTGAGAGGCTGCAGAACAGAAATGCTTCCTTAATGAGGGAAAGTGTAGAATGCACCCAAGTTTTGGCTACTTTCTCCAAGCATCTCCTCACAAGAATCTGCAAAGAAGAGGCCTTTGTCCGATGTGCTGAAAAGCATGGAATGAAAAGCGCCTCGACATGTAAAAGCTTAAAAGAGAATGTTCAAAAAGGTTTTCCTTCCAGAATCTCATTATAGGTGGTTCAGTCTAAGCTTATTTGGAAGACAAAAGTAGCAAGAACTGGGCTAATTTAAACAGGAATTAGAGCTACTTTAATTTTTCCAGTAAAAACTCTAGTACAGCCACTGACCTTTCTTCAGTTGCCTTGAATTATTCACTGCAAATGTACTATTATTGCATGTCGGATTATTTGTACCTAAAGATTAGTAATATTTCCTTAAAAGTGTTTTCATTCATTAGACCTGCCTAGGAATAAACATGAGATGAACATGTGAGAGGATTTCACAGTTCTCTTTACCTCCTACCAATACCTCCTCCTGGAATTTATAGTCCATGTGATAACCCTCTCATAATAAACCATAGAAATAATCTAGAAGTGTTAGTGCAGTCAAATTATATATGGAGAATGCAGGACGAAAAATTGCAAAGAGCAGGAATAACCCTACATGTTTTCTACCAGCCTATACAGGCAAATTCCCTGGTACAAGCTAATAGCAAGAAGACTAATAATATGTTGACACTACAGTCCACAGACACTACAACAGAGCTATATATATATATAGTTATAGGTGTTTTTTTTACCATTATTTGAGGTGCCCCTACCTTAAATCATCCCTACGCTTCCATGTGGTTCAATTCCATATCTAAAGGACTTTTTCAGCCTACAGGCTAAGTGCCTCCCAGATCCTTAATGGAGGCGGTTGTTACCAAATTGGAAAAAAAACATTTTATCCTCAAAGTATTTTCCAAGAAAATACTGGTGATAAACAATTTTCATACTCATATCTTCATAAATCAAAAAATATATATTTTCACTTGCCAGAAATACACCAGTTTTAATCATTGCCGCACCTCAAAATGACTTCTGACAGTAGGATATTTTGGGCCCAAGTACAGGCAGGTTCCATTCAAGTTCAATGCCCCCTCTGAAGCAAACTGGTGAGTCTTCAAACTGAGTTTTTTGCCTTCCTTGCCATCAACTAGCAGTTAGTTTATATATAGACTTAAAAGGTTGAAATTGATGGACGTGTGTCTTTTGTCAAACCAAATTACTATGTTACATTCACCAGCAGTGTTGGCTTCTGTATGGCTGTGGCCGGCATCAGTAATTATTCTTATGTTTTGAGTTCCTCTAAGGATTTAGATCTAAATCATTGTCACATTATTAAGTGGTTGCAATCTCTTGACACATGATTTATATTAATATGCAGTGTCTCATTGAAGACTTAATTGGCCACTTGAGCATGTACTTTGCCTTCGTAGGTGTTGCTATAGTTATAGCAATCAAATAATTTTTTGACAAGATAGTTTTTTGCTTTCTTTCAGCTCATACGGATCACCGTCCCTCCAAATGAATATGACATTGTTTTTTCTGAAACTAAATTAGACCCTTCAGGGGGGTTATTTATCAAGGGCCCTCTTTGCTAAAAACAAAAAGCCTCATTTACATCTGCATGTGCAGCGACCAAAGTGCAATTTTGAGCGTAATCAACATGTTTTTTCCACAACACATTTTCCCAGAATTCCAGCATCATTGTAGGCTCAAAGAGGAATTAAATCTGTGGCTCTCAAAATGTCAAAACACAATTGCACACTTCATCTCAAATACTGCGTCGGGGGCCAAATAATTTATATTTTATGTATGTATGTATGGCGTCATTTCAGACGGGCGCCCCCTATACTTTTACTGCAACTGCACCGTGGTGTTTGGCACAGGGAGCTGTGAGATCCTATCACTTGGTCAGGAATTGGTGATAGCTCAAGGGTTTCCCTATATCAATAGACGCAGCAGTGTCTGACTTGGAGCGGAAGGTAGGAAGAACTGAACGGCACCGAGCACAACCATACAGAAGTGCAAAGAGGATGCACTTACCTTTAAAGGGGTGGTTCACCTGTAAGTTAACTTTTAGTATGTTATAGAATGGCCAATTCTAAGCAACAGTTCAATTGGTCTTTGTTTTTTATTAATTATTTGAAATTTTCTTCTGAATCTTTCCAGCTTTTAAATGGGGGTCACTGACCCCATCTGAAAACCAAATGATCTGTAAGGCTACAAATGTATTGTTATTGCTACTTTTGACTAGTCATCTTTCTATTCAGGCCCTATCCTATTCATATTCCAGTCTCTTATTCAAATCAATGCAAGGTGTTCTAGGGTAATATGGACCAGCTGCTGAATACAAAGCTAAATAACTCAAAAAACACAAATAATAAATAATTAATAAAAAAATAAATGTAGAGATCCTGAGGGTTAGATATTTCCAAAGGCAGTTTTCCCCTGTAGTCTGGACACCCAAAGTGGTTCATTGTTGTCTAGTAGGTTGCAGTGTTTAGAAAGATAAAAGGGAGAGCACACATTTGCTCAGGGCTCTTTTCCTGTATCCCACCTTGCAGGGAGGTGGGTATAGGACTGGGTCTGAGTTGGTGTGAGGCCCCAAGTTAGGGACAGATCTATCTAATGATAGGAGTTTGTTATAGTAGCCCTAGGCGAAAGTTAGTGGCAGTTTAGTTAGTGAGCAGCTATTTGCTCCAACAAGGCGAGTAGTTTGGGTTAGCACCTTTGAGGTGATCAAGCTGCCAGACAGGGACACGAGTGGGTGAGCTCAAGAGCAGGGAAAGTGCCAAGGAGTAAGTTACCCTAGTGCTGGGAAAAATCACCAAGACATGTTGCACTACCCCCTAAGAAGGAATTTATTTTAAAGTGTGAAAGTTGTCCACTGATTCAACTGAATGTACTTGAGGAATCTACTATTTGACCACTGTGACAACTAAACTGCCTGTTCTGTTCAATACAGAAGTTATTTGGTTTGAAGCACCCTCTGCACTGCTGTTATTTCCAAGTGGGCTAAACCTGGGTACCAAAAGACAAGCCAGGACCCACCTGAGGGTAAGGTGCTTAAATATAATTCATGTGTGCTGGGGCATGCTGGCAGCAATTCACACTATTTAAATACTCCTACGGTGTGCTACAAATAAAAAATGAAAAACACTTGCAAATTATCTCAGAAGTTGCTATATATGGGGAAGTACAGGTGCATTATGTGCAATCCAAAAATGTAATAAGGGCAAGGGGACTCTTATATGGGCTATGGCTGGCTGTGATTGCTTGGGAAAATATGATATGTTCAATCATAGCAAATTTATTTTTATTTTAAAGTTTATTTGTTTTTCAAGGTAGTTCAGATTAATGTGTTTGATAGAAGATGTACTCTGTCTGCAGTGTGTTTATCATATTATTCCCAGTAAATGAATATGTCTCTCTGTAAAGTAAATAAATTAAGCATGTAAAATGTTCCGCAACTGGACATTCATTGCTGAGTCAGCAATCCAGTGTAAATAAAGGAGGACACAAGATTTAACAAGGGATTTACAGAGGCACAATAAGAGAAAAGTAAAGAAGCCATGTATAGAAAAGGCTGGAGCAGTGGGATAAAAAAAACACAGGTTCAGGTTTTTACAGGTCCAGCAATTATAAAACACTGTTGATGGGGTGAAGGCACTAGGGAAAATCATGAAAGGGGCAGGTGAGCAAGGAGGGCGGGGTGAAAATATGAATGAGAAGAGTAGGTGGGATTAAAATTGGACCAGCCAGGAGCCCTAAAGGGCACAATTTGCTACCCCTACCACTCACCCACATTGTGACCATAGGAATTGGCTATGCAATGTGCAGAGTGCAGCAGTCTCAGATACAAGAGAGCCCTGTATGTACAACCTGCCATAGGATCACAAGCACCTTGTACCTGAATGAAGTTCTAGTCGAAGACATCCATGTTGCCCCTTATGAACACAGTGCTGCTAAACGCAGACATAGCTATATTCATGGGAAACGTGCAACCTCTTTGTGTCTATCTTTATGCACTTTGCTCCCTGCTCTGCTGGAAGTAAATGATGAGCCTATAGTTTCCTAGATATCAGTTTCAGACTGAAGCAGAGCCAACTGAGCCAACTGAAATTCATTATCTGCCTGTAATAGGCTGCAAGCTCGGCATCATTCTAATTTGTGGCCAATAGCCAGAACCTGTCTTTAATATGAAAAATATGTCTCCCTCACGCTGTTATGTTACATATCCCCAACTCTTTTCATGTCACTGTGGCTGAGCAACAGCAACATTTGACACAAGGCATTAGGCTCTTGGCAGTGCATCTGATTTTCCTTGTGGTTTCCTTGTTCAGTATCTTCTGGTGCATTTATTTGAAGAACAAAGTATTTGGTGAAGTCTGGTGTTACCAACATTGGCTGTGCCAAACAATCTTGTTTCAGTTTCTTAAATTCTTTGACTATGACAAATGTTTATTGTGGTCTGACAAATATGTAACAACAGAGGCAGAATTAGATATAAAGCACCTGTAGTACTCTGTGATTCCTTATATGTTTGTATGTTTTGGTTAAGGGTTGGGCCAGTTTTGTAGGATTCGGTTAAGCCACTCTGAATGATGGGAAGACCGTCTCCCATAGACTCCATTTTATCCAAATAATCCAAATTTATAATAATGATTTCCTTTTTCTCTGTAATAATAAAACAGTAGCTTGTACTTGATCCCAACTACGATAGCATTAATCCTTACTGGAAGCAAAACCAGCCTATTGGTTTTATTTAATATTTACATTATTTTCTAGCAGATTTAATGTATGAAGATAGAAATAATGGAAAGATCTTAGGGCCGAATTTAGTTTGTTTTCATTGTATTACAGTATCCAGCACTTAATTGTACTATTAATGAACTACAAAGGGCACAATACAAACAGCAAATGAGGCAGCTAATGTGTTAAAACTGAAAGATAAATCATGTGAAGCAGACAAAACAGCCCTGCTGTGTGTATATGTGGCTAATAACAGCTCCCTGTTTGCACAATATGTGCATGTTAGCTTGGGTTTTAACTGTAGCAGACACAGCACTCCTGAAACTCAGGTTTCTTCTTTCTTTCTGTTCTCTATACCCTCTGAGCCTAAGGTGGCCAGACAAGGGCTGATCCTCACTGGCATACAACCGCTTGGCCTGCTGCCCAAACACATAGACAACACATGAGGAACTATATGCAGCATGGTTGGCTTTCCTCTCACATGTTACTGGGCCCAACAGCAAATACATTTTAGGACCACCAACAAGTTGTCCTGTCTTACTAGTAGATGTTGAAATTGTACATTATTTGGGCCTCATGGGGGCTGCAAGGTCTGCTTCCTCTGTAGTTATGCCCATATTTCTATTTATCACAATATGTGAATCAGGGACCCCAGGACCAGTCTTCACTAATGCTCTTTTGGTGGTACCAGAACTTTCTGCTGTAACCAACAAGGAGAACTTGAGCATCCAAGGCATGGTACAGACAAGGGTTAAACAGAATTGTGGTCAAAGCACATGAGGTGTCAGGTCAGGCAGTGAAAAATTGGAGTCAGTAAGCAGAAGATCAAGAACAAGAGCTTAGGCAGTATCTATAGTAAACAGAGCCAGCTTGAGCAGCACTGAAAGGTACCAGGGAATACTTTATAACCAATTTGAGACCAAATGTGATGCACTGACTTAACCTGGGGCAATTCTTACACCCACGTCACCCTGAGGTGCTTTAACTTTTAACGAGGCTCCACAAGTAGCGCAGAGAGTACCCCGGGGACCGTTGTGTCTGACACTGTTGTTCCAATTGTTAGGGAAGACAACTACTTTTTTGTATAAAAAACATTGGCCCCCAATGTGCAATAGCCTGCCTATCTTGGCCCCAGTGAGTGTTATATCATTAACCTCTAGGGATTTTCAAAGTTTCCTCATCCATTTACCCCAAAAGCAGGTGCCTGGCCATCTGACCAATGAGCTTGCAGCATTCTATAATATCATCAGATTAGTCTTCAGTGCATTTTTGCAAAGGAGAAAACACATACCTATGATTTTTAAAGGGTGCTAAATTTGGTTATGTAGTCCATTAGCTTGTAAACTGCTTTCCTAGGCAATGCTGGTAGAGGCCTATTTACCTATATGACAAGCGGCATTGTTGCATTCCATAGCATTGGAAAATTACTTTAAATGATACTGACAATTTTATTTCAAAATATGAATCTACCTTTAGATCATGTTGATCATTTTTCACTGATAGAGCTGCTTTTGTAGTAAGTAAGTAATTGTTACTTGAAGTTCCTAAAAATATTATGATAGATGTTAAAAAAGTTTATTTTCTGGTGTCAGTATCTCTTTAAGAGCGCAAATGCAGAGTATTTTTTTTAGCTGTTGTTTTAAAGATCTCAATTCCACCCCAAGCAATGCTGGGCACCTCAGCTGTTTTTCAATAAATGGGATACTGCTCCATACTGGTACTGGCATAGAGTTCAGAAAGCCAAGTAAAATTCCTTGCTATCTCACTCTCTCAATCACTGATAAATTGGTAAGAATTCAGGTCAGCCCCTGTTTATCACATAGATTGATCCAATGCGTACATACCTTTGTGGTGACACTGTACACACCCTCCCCTCTGTAAAGTTTATAGTTCATGTTTGCCATAGTACTTAATATATTGTATTGTTAACCCTGTGAATTCTGTGCTGTCACTGATCTTGGATTGATATTTTGGAGTCAGATCCTCACATCCTTGAACAAGTTAATCTTCCTGCACCTTAAGCACCAAATCACCGGAAATATAGATTTATAATTAATAATGCAATAAAGTGTAATAGAAAACGAATAAAAGTAATTATACACCAACAGCCAATGTATTCTTCTACAATATCTGAGATGAACTGGTTCATCATTTTCCCAAGTGCAGTTTCCCTTACCCTGGATGCAGCTCCATTTTACTTGCACCAAAATGGGATCCTTGCACTTCAGTATAGTTGCACTTGGCACTAGGGCTGGACTGGGAGCCAAAATAGGCCCTGGCATTCCAAGTACACAGAAGACCAAATCGTCCTCTACCAACCCACTAAATAGTGACTGTATATGGGACCTTACAGCAGCCCCTCTAGCATTTGCCAGAACCTACAGATTGCCAGTCTGGGCCTGCTTGGCACCACTACTTCCTGTATTCCATTCCACATTGTAGTTGATTTTACTATTGACGCAGGGGAACCCTGGAGCTGCTTCTGGACCAGGAAGTAACTCCAGGGTTCCCTCAGTGCCCTGCATCAATCACTGTGGTTCAGTTGTGCCAAAACTGGAAATGACAGACAGTTCAGTTGTGCCAAAAACTGGAAATGACGGTTCAGTTGTGCCAAAAACTGGAAATGATGATTCAGTTGTGCCCAAAACTAGAAATGACAGTTCAGTTGTGCCAAAAACTGGAAATGACAGTTCAGTTGTGCCAAAAGCTGGAAGTGATTGTTCAGTTGTGCCAAAAACTGGAAATGGTTCAGTTATGCCAAAAAATTGGAAATGTGTGATCGGTGCAGCGAAATTGCGCCAAGAGCATTGCCCCATTGCAAGCATAATGATGCCAAAATTCTGGGGGAAAATGCTGCATTGTGGTAAAAATTGCACTTTTCTTACTGCACTTGTGCCCTGTATTCACAACTGAACTCTTCAAGTTAAATGGGTTGTTCACCTTTGAGTTAACTTTTAGTATGTTGTAGATAGAGGGATATTTGCAATTAGTTTTAATTTTTTATTACTTTGAGTTATTTTGCTTTTTTTAATTCAGCAACTCTCCAGTTTGCAATCTGGTTGCTATGGTCCAAATTACCCTAGCAACTGCGCATTGATTTGACTAAGAGCCTGGATTATGAATAGGGGAGGGTGAATAATAAAAAGTAGCAATAACAATAAATGCGTAGCCTTACAGAGCATTTGTTTTTAGATGGGGTCAGTGACATCCATTTCAAAGCTGGAAAGAGTCAAATAATTAAAAATACTATAAAAATATATATACAACGATGACTAATTGAAAAGTTGCTTAGAATTGACCGTTCTATAACATACTAAAAGTTAGCTTAAAGGTGAACTACTCTTTAAGGTAATGGCACACAGAGCTATTTTAGGTTCAGTCCCTCCATTAGCTCTGACAAGCACTTGAAGAAAATGATTTTGTTCTGTTTTTCAGGCAGCTAGAGAAGTGCTGATACAAGTGGTTTGTCAGGCAATTGTAATGTTATATTAATGGGGAGCCCTTAAGGTGCTTTATCAGCACGTTTTTGGGCTACTGAATTTCTTAGTCAGGGAGGACAATATTTTCTTAGACTGGAATGAGAATAGGAATGTTTCTGCCATAGGACTGCAATTCTTTTTCATGCCTCCACAGCCTGTTTAAAACCACAGTCACATTAGAATTTCAATGTTTAGTATGGGGATGCACCAAATCCAGGATTCAGTTCAGGATTTGGCCACTATTCCGCCTTTTTCAGTAGGATTTGGCCGAATTCTTGTGTCTGGCCAAACCAAATTCAAATCCTAATTTGCATATGAAAATTAGGGGAGAGGAGGTAAATCATGTGACTCCGTCACAAGACAAGGAAGTAAAAATATGTTCCCACTTTTTCTTTTCCCTACCCTTATTTAAATTAGGGATGCACCGAATCCAGGATTTGGTTCGGGATTCGGCCAGGATTCTGCCTTTTTCAAAAGGTTTCGGATTCGGCCGAATCATTCTGCCTGGCCGAACCGAATCTGATTCCTAATTTGCATATGCAAATTAGGGCCGGGGAGGGAAATTACGTGACTTTTCGCCACAAAACAAGGAAGTAAATGTTTTCCCTTTCCACCCCTAATTTGCATATGCATATGCAAATTAGGGTTTGCATATACATATGCAAATTAGGGGTTGGATTCGGTTTGGTATTCGTCCGAATCTTTCACAAAGGATTCGGGGGTTCGGGCAAATCCAAAATAGTAGATTCGGTGCATCCCTAATTTAAATATGCAAATTAGGATTCAAATTCCGTTTGATATTTGCCCGAAACTTTTGGGGGTTCTGGCAAATACAAAATAGTGGATTTGGTGCATCTATGTTATTCTTTTTAATTTGTTCACTTTAATCATAGTAATTTTCACCTTAAAATATCGCAGCAGCAATAATGAAACCTCAAACAAAAGCGGAAATTGTCAGTTATCCCAATTAACACTGGTAGTTTGCTTTTCCACCCAAAAAACTTGTTTTAAATAAATAATTCAACTTAATAATCATGCCAGTTCCCAGTTTCTTTCTGGCTTTGTGACTATTTGAATATCAAAATATGTCGAGATTTATATTTTATCTTTAAATAAATTATTCATTTCCAAAGTGAATCAACTTGCTCCTCCGTGTGGAATATGCTGCAGTCAGTTTCCCGGCTGCATTGGATGGATGCAGTGACTTCTGCCTTTGAAATACAGAAAGCAATAAACAGCTACTTCAACACTTTCCCATGATAATTGAAACACACAAGTTGGCTGGGAATTAAAGCTGGCACCTCTGTACCTGTACACATTATTAATATACAGTATGTTGGCACAGCTTAATCAAATGTACCAGTGATAATAACTGCCAACACCTTTCATAAATAATTTCCAATATATAATGTGCTTATATTACATCTGTGCCTCTCTGGCTTATTTTTTACATCTGCCTTCTGTGACTTTAATTAAACTTCTACAATCAGCAGTTTCCTAGTAATAGGGGGGGGGGGCAAAACAGCCACTGCTTGTCCTTTATTGCTTCTTGCTTGAATTGATGGGAAGCACCTCAATTAAAAAAAAGGGGGGGGAATTTCCATGTGTATTTTCGCACGCCCACAACTGCGCCTTTAATGGTGGTCTTTGGGCTCTTACAGACGAGCGTTTGAAGCTGCGTTCCCCTGCATACCGTTTTTATGCGTTCAGCCGCAGGGGAGCCTGTACTCACAGGCCTACATGTGCCTGTGTGAGTACAGCCCCATTGGAAAAACTGAATGCGTCTACTTCTGCGCTCCCCTGCGGCTGAACGCATAAAAACGGAGCGCAGGGGAGCGCAGCTTCAAACGCTCGTCTGTAAGAGCCCTTGTGCCTCTAAAAATGTGTGTTGGTCTGGGCAATCTCCTTAAATGGGCAAGCTAGAAGAGGTTCAAAGGCATTCCCCAATTATGTCTCTAAACTTGCAGATACAAGTTGCAGCCAACCCCATAAGAAAGTGACCCCCAGTATCTAATTATATAAAGTTATTGAAATAACGCAAGCAAAAATAAAAATTAACATTTATTTGCCTCATCATACTAATTAAAATTTTTAAGATAAACAACCCTTATTTGAGCATTTTACCTATTCATGAAGAATGTAGATCAACTTATGGTCGCTAATAGCCTGATATTAAAGGGGAACTCCGGCTTCCATACTAATATTTAATAAAGAGGCCCACATAACACAGAAACCCCTAATATAAACATCACAGCTACCTGTTTCTTCAAAAAGTATAAATAAATGCCATTTTCTATGCTGAAACCCAGCTGTTTAACTGTTCTTCGAAAGGGATTAAAACACTGATGTTACAAATTGTAACAAGTTCTGCACAGCTTACAGACAGCATGCAGGAACTACATAACCCATAATGCATTGCACTGTGATGTTCCTTTCCTTATTGAAATCACATGTGCAGGGAATTGTGGGGTTTGGAGGATGCAGGCTGAGGACAGTAGTCAGCCAGCTCAGCAAAGTAGTCAGACAGATCAGCAGGAGAGCAGGGGGCTAGACTTAGGGAACTGTTCTAAACCATTAAAAATCATGAAAAGTCTGCATATTTTTTAATTGATGTATAATACAAAAGTGCTTGAAATTATGTTTACTTTTCAAAAAGCTTAAGTTATGTTTGTGTGGACTTCCCCTTTAAAGAATGAACACATGATTATATGCTCCTGATTATATTACCATCCCATCACGAGCAAATAAGCAAAAAGGGGAACTTGTACAGAAGAGGCATGTACTGTATATGACATAATTTTAAAGGATCACAATTAAAAAAAAAGTAGTAAAAAATTGAAAGGATGATTTGGTTTTTGATAATCTGTGAGTAATAGCAATAAACCAGCTATAATAATAAGAATAGTTCGTAGACAGACAACAGCTGCTTTAGCAAGTTAGTCTTGGTGTCCATAGATGGTTTATTTGACTTTTGAATTCCATCCTTGTGGTTTTCTTCACCATAATCCATTGCTGTTTTACAAATATCAGCCAAGGATGTATCATTTGCTGCCTCGGAAATTGGCTTTGGGGAGAAAATATTTTGGACTTAAATGAAAGGAGATAACGCATCCAGTTAAAATTAAAGATATGGCCGTGGAGTCCGTCTTCATACATCTTGTAACTGCCATGTCTGGAAAGGATTGGCTGAGGATGCAGTTTTAACAAGCTAGCTCCTTCTTGTTCCTCATGATCAATTCATCTCCTTTTCAACTCTCTTTGCCTTTTTTCTACTTGTTTTTCTTCAAATTCTTCAGAATCAAATGAGTCACTTGTACAAAACTGAATAATGACTGTTATGAGCAGGGAATAATCTGCTAACAAAGTCACGAGCACCTTTACTGAAGCAAGAGAAACACCTGTAACAAGAATATCGATTTCTCTAACGATGTTTAAATTTGACAGATATAAATGGGAACTATGTACAGATTTATATCTGCACTAAAGAACTAAAAAGAATTAAACTCAACAATGAATTGTTAGAAAAGATACATAGGGGCAAATTCACTAAGCGCCGAAGCGCCTAACGCTAGCGTCAATTCGCTAGCATTGGTGATTTTCGTTACTTCGCAAATTCACTAATGAATGCTGGCGTACATTCGCTAGTGTTACTTTGCACCCTTACGCCTGGCGAATTTGCGCAACGGACGTAACTACGCAAATTCACTAACGCGCATTGTACTGAATGCTACCTTTTACGCTAGACTTCCTTCGCCACCTCAGACCAGGCGAAGCGCAATAGAGTAGATAGGGATTGCTTCAAAAAAAGTTCAAATTTTTTCTAAGTCCCAAAAAACGCTGGCGTTTTTTCTATATTATGGGTGATAGGCTGAAAAAGATCGAAACATTTTTTGGGGCTCCTCTCCTTCCCCCCTACATTTCCTAACTCATGGCAACTTAACTATACAGTGGGCACATGTGTAGGGCAAAATACAATTTTTATTTGATGTTTTGAAGATTTCCCAGGCATTTGTAGTGATTGTACGTATTCCTCCATTGAAATTTGAATTTGGCGCCGTATGCAAATTAACCATCGCTAGCATAACTTCGCTTCGCTTAGCGAATCAACGATAGCGCAACTTCGCAACCTTACGCTACCCCTGAGTGCAACTTCGGATTTTAGTGAATTTGCGGAGCGCTAGCGAAACTACGCCTGGCGAAGTGCGGCGAAGTTACGCCTGGCGCAACTACGAATCTTAGTGAATTTGCCCCATAATTACGAGTGTCCATATCCAATTGCTGATGCCCATGCCCGCCATCAGGGTGGCACAGGGGGTATGTGCCAAAGCTGTGCCGCATCTGCCGTAGTCCCGAACTGCCATAGTCCCGAACCACCGAAGTCCCGAAGAGCTGAAGTCCCGTAGAGCTGAAGTTGAAGTCCTGAAGCTGTGAAAAGACCCAAAGCCACGTAAGGAGCCGAACTTGAAGTCCGAAGCGGCAAAAAGACTCGAAGTCACAAAAGAAGCCAAACTTAAAGTCCTGAAGCCGCGAAAAGACCCAAAGTCACAAAAGGAGCCGAAATTGAAGTCCTGAAGCCGTGAAAAAGCCTCAAGTCACAAAAGGAGACGAAATAGAAATCCTGAACCCGAGAAAAGACCCAAAGCCATGAAAGGAGCCAGAGTTGTAGTCCTGAAGCCACGAGTTCAGTTCTATGGAACACCAATGTGTGTTTTTTTATTTTATTAAACATCTGGCCACCAATGTATTATTTTAATACTCTATAGGTTCCTGACACCAATGTTTTTTAAGAAAATATTCTCTGGGACCAGAATGTTTCTTTTTAACTTGATGGGTGGGGCTGGCATCAATGTTTTTTTTTATAAAAAAAAAAACTTTTGTGGGTGGCCCTGGAGTCAACATTTTTTTTTACTTATGAGGGCCCTGACCACGAATGATTTAAAAAAAACTTTTATGGGGGGACCTGGAGCTAATGTTTTTTTTAACTTATAGTGGGGCCCTGGTCCCCAATTCTTTTTTTTAACTTGTGTGTGTGGGGGGGTTACCGTTTTTAACACTGATGTCTGTGTGGTCTTTTAACTGTGGTGTGTGTGGTGATCTAGGATGGGGCTTGGGGGCTGGGATGGGCTCGAAAATTATGTTGTACGGGGCCCAATGATTTCTAATGGCGGCCCTGCCCATGCCAGAGGATCCCAATGGGTGCACATACATCAAAACCTCAGACAAGGACTATAACCAGCAGAAGCTGGTAGCATTATTAACATCAGTCCCTTCCCAGGTGGAGCTTGCAGTCTAAGGCGATAGTAACTGTTTAAATTGGTACGATTGGTTAAATTGGTAAGAATTTTGCATTTGAGGTCAGTACAGCAGAGGATTTCAGACTTCTAGGTTGAAGATCCAGTTTTGCTCAGGCTTTTCTACTTTTTGCTCACAGATAATGTTACAGTTATAAAATTTACTATTGATTGTAATGGAACGATCAATCCATAACAATCATTAGCATTTATTATCATTCATCAAAATGTTATTGATAAGCCTACCAAGCACGTTTACACAGATAGTGGATTAATATCAACCAAACAGATACTAACATGTAACATTACCTATGGCCTACTGTGGCTTTTGACTGGTCTTGGATAATGAAGGATGAAGGCTTGGACATCAGTAAATATCACTTGTGATCTATGTTTATTGAAAAGTTGGACCAGTTTCAGGGCCATTTCTGGGGCTGCTGCCCCCCCCCCCCATCCGCTCTGTGCTTACCTCCTTGATCAAGTGGGGCATCGCTAGAGCAGAAAGTGTTATTATGCTTCTGCAATAGAAGATTATTAATATTATTATTCTAAAACAAAAATACAGCTCTTAAATTTACCAAAGGTGTCTGGATGCTTACTGCTACCTAGGGCAAGGTTTTCATGGCAGGAGTGATCATGACCAGTCTGAGAAAGAGCCTTTCAAATGTGCATGGTAAGTTTGTCAGTTTCAGTTAGTAGCCTATATCAAGCAATTAATTAGATGTTTGTTTTCCTTATTTTAAATTGGTGGTCCCCAACCATATTTAAATATAAAAAAATTGGGCCACATTTAAATTTAAAAAATGTTGGGGAGCAACACAAGCATGAAAAAAGTTCCTAGCTGGTGCCCAATAAGGACTGTAATTAGTTATTTGGTTGCTCCTTTATGGACCGGTAGCCTACAGGAGGCTCTGTATGGTCTTTAGGCCTCCAAAACTTGCCTCCAAGTCAGAAATCAAAAATTGAGCACATGCTTTGAAATCCATGGGAACAGCATCAAAGAGCTTGGTGAGTACCACATTGCTCACAAGCCAATGGTTGGGGGTCACTGTTTTAAATGCTCTGCACCAGAAAATGTTTGCTTAGTTGCTATGGGTTTCTGTGCCTGGGCAAAATTTGACCATGTTTATGCATACACCAAAAGGAACATTTCCAGTATTCTTATCTCTTTTTTTTTTTGAACTTTGTATTTATTGGGTTTTCTTTCACAGCATTTGACAGTATGTACTTTGAATTTTGAAAAAAATTGCTTCTATAGTACATTTGTGTTGTGTAGTTTTATGATTTTAAACTGTGCGGCCTGTTTAACTTATAACTAAGTGGGGGGTAGGGTATTGGGGGAAGGGGGGGGGTTCTGTGGTTGAGCATTCATCCAGAATCTACTATTAAAGCGTGTGTAACATACATTCCCTAAATAACCATATATTCCAAATTTACAGAGTGTATTGTTGAGTAATGCTGTAAGTTTCTCCATCTCTATTGTCCACCATAATTTGTTACTTATCTCTTGCATTGTTGGGGGTATCCCTTTCCCCTTTTTGACTATCCGACATCTTGTAGTCAGGCACATATACGGTGTATGCAGAACTTGTGTTCGTTGGTTGTAAGCTGATTCAGTTTTCATACTAAAGCTTTTCAAGTGGTTTTAGAGCTATTTGTAGATGGAAGAGTCTTTTTCTGCGGTCCCAGTTCTGACACTTGAAACAAGGTAGCAGAAGTAGGCTCTCCTCTGGCCAAGAGTTCGATTCTCACAATGACTTGTTTCTTCACAGGTCTGTTAATTAGCTGCCTAATTCTGCCTAAATGTTTCAAAAGCAAAAACCACTAGAGAATAGCAAGGGAAAGTATCTTAGAATTGCTTAGCACAATGTAATTTGTAAAAGGTTCTGACTTCTGTATAAAATCTTTATTTCTTACTGGCTGCAAAATGAAATATCTTGCACAATCTTTAAGAGCATTGCTGCTGTCCAACTTTTTGTTTGTAGTGGGCCAATTATTTCTCATACATCCTGTTCAAGCGCCAGATTATACTGTATGAACAGGATTATGTCATAGAATGAAATGTATTGATCCCTAGAGCAGGCAGAGAGCCATACAAACCCCCTGGTGGGCATATCAGGTCTACCATGCTCCAGTTAGACAGCCCTGTTTTTAGAGTATGACACACGTGTGTCAGACACAAAGGTATCTCATGTCATATATGATAAGAAGATACGATTTTTTAATGATTATATTTTACATTTTACTGATTACATTTTGTTTTTACTAATAGTTGTTCTTTAGAGCAAGACATTTCCTCCCCAGTAATGTTTAAAAGTCTCCATTAGCAGGGAACAGAGTAAGCATGGTATTAAGTGCTACTAGTGTTAGAACTATTCTTATAGTGCCAACCCTAAACTGTAGCTGTTTTTCCTCTTTGCGTCTTGAGTCTAGAAATGAACCTTGTTCCAGAGCCTACTTAATGCATACCATTGTGAACAAATGTTCCATGAAAAAGTTCATTTTGCAATGGGATGACCCTTGGTTCTATAAATGTATGAAATAATGGCTTTCTACACACTTACATGTCTTAACTTGGGTGTTCCTGGGCAAAGTGCACAGACACAGAACAACAGTGTGAGCTTTGCCATGTCTTGGCTTAAATTTTCCTTTCCTTTCCCATAAATGTGCAAACTGAAGTGAAGGGGGAGCTAAAGGGCAACTATCGCAAACAAGAGATTGTTAGATAAGCTTTATCTCACTCAAATAAGAAACTTGAATCTCTCAATATAATCAATTACGTTTCTGTGCTGTTTCTGAAATAATGAAGTTACTTTTCACTCGCCCACTCATCAATTTGTCTTTCTACATGAAAGAGTCGGAGTCAGATTTTGATTGACAGTTAAGTCTAATACATCCTTTGGGGGGAGGGTGTCCCCTTTGCCTAGAATATGTAATAGAGCTCACTCTTTAAAAATAAATGACTGACAGATTGAAGGTGTCTATAACTCCAGAGTTCCATTGAGGCAAAAATGCATGTAAGTGCAATTCAGAAAAAGAAGTAGGCTAGTGATGTGCGGGTCAACTAAAATTTAACTCTAACCAGATTTGGCAGCACCCACACCTGACACTAAATTGGCTCCCCTCTTTATATACCCACAACCACCATGCAGTGACTTTATAGAAGGGGAGCAGGACACGGTGGCACAAGTATTTAATAATGTAGGGCAGTAGAAGGTCTCGAGTGGGAAGGTCGGAGACTAAAGTTCAGCCCGTACCAGCCCGCGGCCTGAGAACATCATGTGAATGACGGTCCAAACCCACCCGACCCGCTGGTTTTCAGCCTGGATCACTTAGTGCAACAGATGTCCAAGGAGAGGATTTGGATACAAGCACATTTAATGAATGAAGTCACACGACTGCAGTTGTGGCTGTAAATGGGCCCTATAGTCTGAAATTCTTGAAAATATCCAAACAGCTAAATAGGTTAAAGCAGTTTCCATTTCAGAAAAAAAAAACACTTCATTGTTATGGGAGATTAGGGGGCTATAAATTAAGATGGCCATAGACGCAAAGATTTGATCATACGAATCGAGGATATAACTTTTGTAAGATTGCTGTCAGGGGCAGAACATCGGCTGATCTGTTCTTTTACTACTTTATTTGATCGGAAGTGTTAGTGGCAGGTCGGGAGATGGGGAAGTTCCGATTCGTTTGATTCGTACGATCGGATCTTTGCGTCTGTGGCCATCTTAAGAAAAGCACATGCAAATCCTGTAAGGCTCATTTAGGAACATAACAACAATGTTCTGCATGCTAAAATGACTTCAAACTGTGTGTGCCTTAATGCCATTCATTGTATTTGCTCCCATACATGCACCTTGCACTTGCAAGTTATTGCAGGGAGCACCAACTGAGCCTCCTCTGGTAAACAGTGTGCATATTGATGCAAGGGAACCCTGGAATTATCGCTAGCTTGAACAAGGCAGTAGTTTCAGGGTTCCACTAGCAGGTTTTTTTTATATTGTTACTAGTGGCTCATGCCAAGTGAATCATGCAATAATACTGTTATTAACACACATGCCTTGGAGCGCCATAAGTGACTACATCCAGGGTCGGACTGGGCCCAGACCTGCTCCCCGCCGGAAACTTCCTGACCTCCAGCTGATTTTGGTCACAAGGGAGAATTGAAAGGTATGTGTGAGGTGGGTAGGGATGCAACATAGGGTAGGAAGCTCATGTCTGGGGTAGGGGCCCCAGCAGGGGTGTGGGGCCCCAAGGAGGCAGCCCCAGTGGGACCTGGACACATCAGTCCAACCCTGACTCCATCCCCACTCTACAAATGCTATCCATAACTTGCATCTGATTCACAGAAATACTCAAAGTAATTAGCATACATTTTGATGCATCGTGTACAACTGCAGACTCAACTCAATGGGGTATATTTATCAAACAGTGAAGTTCGAAATCTCCACAGTCCTCTAGAGTGAAATTCTGCCACTCTCCATTCATTTCTATAGAATTTATTGTATTTATCAAAGGATGAACTTTCACTTTCACCCATTAATAAATACTCTTTAAAAATTCCATAGAAATTAATGGTGAGTGGCGGAATTTCACTCTAGAGGACTCTCTTTTATAAATATACCCCATTAATGTATGACTGCAGTGACACTAGGGGGCAGATTCACTAACCGGTGAAAAGTCGCCAGCGACCTCTTCGCACCCATCGCTACACTTCACCAGGCGAAAATTCACTCAGACAACACTAAGGGGCAGATATACTAAGGGTCGAATATCGAGGGTTAATTAACCCTCGATATTCGACCAGGAACTAAAATCGTTCGACTTCGAATATCGAAGTCGAACGATTTAGCGCAAATCCTGCGATCGAACGATCGAAGGATTATTCGTTCGATCGAACGATTAAATCCTTCGAATCGAACGATTCGAAGGATTTTAATCCAACGATCGAAGGAATATCCTTCGATCAAAAAAACGCAGGCAAGCCTATGGGGACCTTCCCCATAGGCTAACATTGAGTTCGGTAGCTTTTAGCTGCCGAACTAGGGGGTTGAAGTTTTTCTTAAAGAGACAGTACTTCGATTATCGAATGGTCGAATAGTCGAACGATTTTTAGTTCGAATCGTTCGATTCGAAGTCGAAGTAGTAGTCGAAGGTCGAAGTAGCCCATTCGATGGTCGAAGTAGCCAAAAAAACACTTCGAAATTCAAAGTTTTTTAATTCGAATCCTTCACTCGAGCTTTGTAAATGTGCCCCTAACTCACTAAAATGCGGTTTCGTCTTGGGCGCCGAACGCTGGCGACTTTTCGCCAGCGTCACTTCAGCAATGTGAGCAATTGAAAGCGAAAATGCACTAGCGTTCATTTCTGCCTAGCGCAAATTTGCTGGAGGTCTTGCGCTCAGGTTAATTTGCATACGGTGGGAAATTTCAAGTTGAATGGACGTCTTTATGTTATATGTTGCAGCAAATACATTACATTTCTAATGTTTATTACACAAGTCCAGGGAACCTTAATAAATAAAATAGAGTTGATATAATGCCCTACACATGAGCGCACTGTATAGTTAATGTTCCATATGTCAGAAAATATATGGGGAAAACTGGTAACCCAAAAAAAAAAATTTAGGACTTTTGCAGGCTATCACTCTGAAAAAAGGAAAAGAAGCCAGCGTTTTTTGAACTTTGATGCTTTTTCCACTCACAGAATATGGTGCAAGTAACAGAAGATTGAGGAAGATCTATGTATTCCATTGCACTTTGCCGGGTCTGAGCTGGCGAAGGCAAGTCTACCAAAAGAGGTAACGTTCAATAAAATCCGCATTTTATTGAATTTGCGTCAATTCGCCAGAATGAATTGTCGCCTGGCGATTGAGTGTGAATGATCGATAGCGTCTATCTCCTTCGCTAGCAAATTGGCGCCTGCGCCCGTTAGTAGATTGGCGATGTCCCTGCGGGCGGTAACGCTGGTGAATTGTGTGGCAAAAAAATGGTGCCTCAGTGTGTTCATTCTTGACTTCAGGTTTTTTTTTCTTGTCCAAATTGATTTACATATATTGGTAAGTACAAATGCAAGTAGTGTAACCCAGGTCTGGACTGAGAGTCCAAATAGGCCCTGACATTCCAAGGCCATAGAGGCCCAAACAGCACTTGTCAGGCCACTAAATAGTGACTTTCTATGGCAACTTACAGCAGCCCCTCTGGCATTTGCCAGTCTGACCCTGGTGTAACCTATGGTTATGAGCAAAATGGTAATTTGGTCAACGCTTAATAAGGGTTACAAAAGATAAAGCCTAACTTTTTCTTATCTCTTAGATTGCTCTGTCTGTAACCCACCCTCAATGAATATCATAGAAAAGAATAAGAACCATTTGTTAGTTTTTCCAACTGTAATCTCTTGGGAGTCTGTAGTAAAGAATGTGAGGTAATCTCCCACTGATTCATTACCAGTTTACTATGCAGAGTACATGGTGTTAGTTGCAGGATGAAGATGGCCAACCAGGCAGTCTGGCAACAACCCCAGCAGCCATCAAAGACTAAAGGTCCCCATAGACGCAAAGATTTCTCTTGCCGAACGACCGATTTTAGCGAAGTCCGGCCAATCCTTTGAAATTATTGTGCAGTTAATGGGATTCAAATGATCGAACATCTTACGATTTTTCAGCCGACATCTGTCAGGAAATTGATCGGCCAGGTCAAAAAATCTTTGTCGGTCCCAGTGCAATCTATCTATGTTTGCAGGGACAAGCAGGCAGCTCCCCTTTGTTTTCCTGGCAAATTGGTCTTTTTAGTTGATGGACAATTCGTACGATTGTTCCGAGATAATCGTGGTCTCACGATGGCGATCGGATCTTTTAAAAATCTCAACATCTATGGCCAGCTTTAGGGCAGAGACACACGTGGAGATAGGGGGAGATTTAGTCGCCATTCATTAGCAAAACTGTTATAACGCATAAAACATTGCACTAAAAGTCCCAGAAATATGTTAAAACTTTCATAATCTGCCAAATTGTGTAAAATTGACATAGTAATTAGGGGGTGTGGCCATAAAACAGGTGTGACCAAAAAATGTTCACAGCGCTGCACAACAGCCTGTGTGCTCACAGTGTTATAGTATGAATATCCAAATTACAGAAAGAGCCGTTATCCAGAAAACCACAGTTCCCGAGCATTCTGGATAATATCCCATTTCTGTATAAGGTCATTCTCAATGGGCTGAAATATGCTGGCAGAGAAACTCTAACTGTACCATTACCCACATTACCCACCCCATACAAAACATATAAAAAAAATATTTCCCTATTTTAACTTTCCAAAATCAACATACTTTATGGCTCAGATTCGTATATATCCCCATGCTTACAGCTGTTAGAAAGAATGCAGTTTTGTGGCTATTTCGTGGTGTGGTATTTGTAATATATACATCCTTTATTTGTTTAGCAGGATAGATTTGTTTAAACTTCAACAAGAACATTTTGTTAACAGCTCAATTGTACCATTGTCTTGAAATGTACACTAATTATACATTAAAAAGGGATTCTGCTTGTTTTGTGTTTTGAAGGAAGAGGTTTCTTTTGATTTGAGAATGCTGAATGGGTGTTTGTATAAAGCAAAGAGGATTACTGTGGCTCACCTGAACAACCCAGGGGGCCATAAAAAGTACAGTATAGAGATAAGGCATGACAAAAGAGAATTCAGGGGACTCCGTTTTGGAGGTTTACACTTTATTGCTACTAACTAAACCTTGATTCACTCTGTGATTTTAGCTCCTTCAGATAGGTGCATACAAGGTCAGATAGATACAGTCAGTCTATTCTCTTGCTGAACCTGCTGCATTTTTATTTGTTTGTTATATACTATGGTAGCACATAAAGGTTGCTAACAATTTGGACAGTGTTTAGACACCAAAGGGCATTAGAAAAGCTGGCCATAGACGCAAAGATTCACCAACTCCCAACCTGCCACTAACCATTCCGATCAAATAAAGTAGTAAAAGATCAAACCAGCCGATGTTCTGCCCCTGACAGCAATCGTACGAAAGTTATGTCCGACAAAAGCTAGTGGCAGTCTCCCTCTGAAAATCGTACGATCGGCAATACACGCAGAGATATTGTCGACAGAAATCTTTTGTCCGATAGACCAAACCACTGATCTATGAGAGCCGAAAAATGTCGGCCCGAAAATCGTACAAATCCTCGTACGGATCTTTGCATCTATGGCCAGCTTTAAACTCATGAACCTCAGTTATGAAGGTAGGTACTAAATAACATTCCACATTGCAACTAAACAATACCTTTATTTTTAAATATCAACTCATCCATCCCGGACTTGATAAAATGCTTTCCAAACAGCTGCTTTGGGGTGGAGCAT
The DNA here is from genome assembly GCF_017654675.1 of Xenopus laevis. NCBI lineage: Eukaryota > Metazoa > Chordata > Amphibia > Anura > Pipidae > Xenopus > Xenopus laevis. The sequence goes on from NC_054371.1 coordinate 201,066,336, forward strand.
GTCTGGATTAATATACAGCGAATGGGTCCAGTCCAAGTGCGCAAGGAACACCTGGTAAAGGAAACAGTAGCATGAGGCTCCCCAGCCATTCCACCATTATTTTTACTTTCCCAGGTAATTCTTATGCATTATATGCATTATAGCAATGTAGGTTAATAAAGGTTAGAATTTGGGCTCAGCGTCGGACTTGGCCATGGGATACTGGGGAAAAACTGAGGACCCAGCCCAAACCTGCTCCACACAGCTGCCCGAGCCACTCCCTGACTTCCCCTTCCCTGATCAATACCACATCAAGACATAAGGTACATGCTGGTTGGGAGGCGAGGGGTGTTGCGGCTGGGACAGGGGTCCCGTGGGGATGGGCCTGGGGGGGGGGCATGCGGGCCAAATAAAGTAAAGTGGCATTTATCAATGATATTCTGGCGGTGTCTTGTATGGGGCCCAAGATTTTAGAAGGATGAAAAGAGAGGTAACGTTTAGTTATAGAATGGCCAAATTGAAGCAAATTTTCAATTTTATAGTTTTTAAATTATTTGCGTTTTTCTTTCCAGCTTTCAAATGGGGGGTCACTGACCCCATATCAGTTATATTTCTCCCCTATTAATAGAAAAGAGATATAAAGGGGAAAAAAAGCTCAGAAACGGTTGCTGTTTCACAGCATTAACCACCCAATCATATCTACGGCAACATCATACTATATGATTTCCATTTTAACCTTGTGCTTAGGGCTAGGCACCATAAATTGCAAGCTCTTAGGCTAATGTCAGACAATTTTAGGGTCCCTTGAAGTTAGAGACAGTTAAATTGGTAATTAGCAATTTGTAAGATTTTTTAAAGGAATTACTGTTGCTGTGGATACACACAGAGTTAATCCTTGTGAGCAGCAGTTGTCAGTGATGGAATTAGAGGAGAAAATGGGCTCTGGCAGTGCAAGGGCCCCCTTGTAAAGTGGGTATATAAATCAAGGAAAGCTATACTGCAGTACCCCAGCTCATTTGGCATTGGGGATTATCAAACTGTAGAATCTCTAGCTGCTTCAGATACTGGTGGGGGATGGGTTAGGAGCTGCAATTCAGCAACAGGGGAGTAATTTACTTGGTGGACATCCCTTCTTCATACTGTAATTTTAAAAATTATAAAATATTATGCATCCTGGCCCCTTCATTATTTTCCCTTTGGCTAATACATTCTTAGCCCTGCCCCAAAGTCTACACCTGATAAAAAGGGCAGTAAGGCCAAGGGCAGACGGAGGCCCCATCATCATTGATTTGAATAAGATCCACTTGCGTGCAGTCGTAATATGTAGCCCCCCCATCCAACTGAATTCCCCTCACACAGAAAATTTTCGTCTGATGTAACTGTGCCAGATGTGTCAAATGAATATAATCAGGCTCGGACTGGGCCGACAGGACACCGGGAAAAAATCTTGCTTGTGCACTGTGCGCTGACGTTTGTGCATGGGCGCGGCGGTTTTCTTTGCGCATGTGCACAGCATGCCAACTTTTTTGCATGCGTGCGGGGCAACGGCTTTTGCGCATGCGCGTGGGGCCCCCGAGGTTCGAAACCCAGTAGTGGGCCCCAAATGCGCTAGTCCGCCCCTGAATACAATTAGGGATGTTGCGGACTGTTCTGCGGCGAACTTGTTCGCGCGAACATCGGCTGTTCGCGTCCGCCGCAAGTTCGCGAACGTCGCGCGACGTTCGCCAATAGGCGTTCGCGTCAAAATCGTTCGACCATTCGACCATTCGGTCGCTAAAATCGAACGATTTTCGTTCGATTCGAACGAAAATCGTTCGATCGAACGATTAAAATCCTTCGATCGTTCGAATACAATGCACAAATCGGTGAATGTATGCAGATCCAGTGACATCGTTAGCCAAGCTAGCCAGATGCCCAAGGCAACCTGGCTGACCACTTCACCCCTCCTGCCACATCCACAGCACGCATGTGTGAATGAGCATGCACAAACGCATGTGTAAAGTCCTAACATGCTTGTGTGTTGATGCTTGGAGGAAAAGAATAGCAGGCATTGGCTGGACACAAAGGTCTGGACTAGGGGTAGTGAGACAAGAGGCATGTTATTTTTTAAATTATTTTTCATGCCCATTGACTTCAATGCGTTTTACACGAATTTTTCGGTGAAGCAAAACAGGACAGATTCGCCCATCACTACCCTAGACATGTGCCTCTTCTACCAACTCCTAGTTCCAGCCCTGAGTAACATCACTGGAGGGAGCTGAACCTGACCTGGCATTAGGGTTGCCACCTTTTAATAAAATGCTCACCGGCTGGTGGTGAGGGCGGGAGCAAATGGGCGGGCCGTGATGTAAAAAGGGGTGGGCTGTGTCGTGAAAATGGGCAGGCCATGACATAAAGGGGCGGAGCCAGAATGTGCAATTGCCCAGAAGGCTGCAAAAAACTGAAAAAAGGTAAATTTTGAGCGGGTTGGGGACAGGCCGAGGGCTTTTATTAGGAGTATTACGAATTTCCAGGCAGCTACATTGAATTTGTAATACCAGCCCCGGTCTTGGCAGGTGTTTTACCGGCTAGGCCAGTAGAAGACTGGCCTGGTGGCAACCCTACCTGGCGTAGATAGCTTGGATGCGCAAGTCTGGATCGGCACACATCTGGCCTCAGCAGTAGTCAAGAGGGCCAACATGTCATTAATCTGCCATTAAGCCAGCGGCTATAAAAGCCAACCGCTGTGTGACCAAGCAAGTTCAGGGTGCACTAGCTCCAGGGTTCCCGCCTGGCATTAATAGGCAGACTTACGCATAATTCATCAGAGCAGGCGGGCACAATGGTGCTTAATGCAACTTTATGGAAGTGTAAGAAACATGTGTGAATGCAACACATACAACATTTGTGCCACCGCTATAGGGGCCCCTGAGACTCTAATTCATATACAATCAGGTGCGGATTTGAAGATTGCGTAAAATTGCGTGCATGCGCATATTTTCTCCGGGATCGCGGCAAATACACCTGCGGCTGGGCAGCATGCCGCCCCTTCATTTTTGCCGCCCTAGGCCCGGGTCTTTATGGCCTTGCCACAAATCCGGGCCTGTATACAATATCAATATATATATTGGTAAAACAGGTCAATCTCTAGACATTTTGGGGGCTGAAAAAGAATTTGCTGTGGGGCCCAGTAATATCCAGTTACAGCACTGGTTTGGGGGGTCCTTTAGCGTGAGATTCAGGGACAATTTGAATAGCCTGATGGTCATCTGAAGTGTGATTTGGGCAAAACACTAGTGGGGGCTGCTTGAGGTAAAACTAACCGCAGAGTAAATGAGAGAGAATATACAGGTAGGTGGCGCTGATAGGTTAATGAACAGCCGGAGGAGAGAGCGCGGGGAGGGGAGCTCCGGCACAGGGGAGAGGGAGAGGGAGGAGAGCGCTCTCACACTGACTAGGTTCCACACAGCAACAGGCAGGAGCTGAGAGGGGCGCACGGCTTGAGCTCACTTGTGGGAAAGAGACGCGCAGAGAGGGGCTCGGGATCGACACGCAGCACAGAGGAGTCGCAGAAGTTGTGCCTGGGCTGCAGAGAGCGCGACAGGATGCACCATGAGGAGGTCTCCCCGCTGCTCCGACCCAGATATGGCTGTGAGTTCTCTGCTTTCACCTTTACACCTGCAGCAGGGGGGCTTGGGCGGCCACTTCATCTCTGAGCACCTCTCAGATATATATATACTGTACATACACTTGCTGCATGGCTCATTGGTAATCTGCTCAGCTGCACTGGTTTCCATGCGACTGACACCAATCACAGCAGCCAGCATGTCCCCAGGCTTCAGTTTGAAAGAGGTGGTCTGGCATCTGTAATAGGAATGGCTTGTGAGTCTGCAGAGGGGGCTTGAACCCTGACTTCCTCCTGCTTCCCAGCTATCCAAGTGGGAGTTCTGCAAAGCTCCAGCTTCTACTTTCTTGGCACTGTCTAACCCAGAGATGTTTAACCTGTGATTTTCCAGTGGCTGGTGATACACCTTTAATGTTCCAGGGAGTTTTAGTTCAGCAAGAGCTGGAGGGCTGTACCCTTTGCCTCTATTGTTACATAGCAACTTTTTAGGGTAAGTGCACACCTGGAGATTTGGGGACATTTAGTCGCCCGGCGACTAATCGCCTCTTCTTTGGGGCGACTAATCTTCCCGATCTGCTTCCCCGTGGCTTCCGCCTGCTTCACTGAAAAAACGCCAGCGCCAATGCACTCGCGGCACTTTGATTACCAAAGTTGCCTCACGAGGAAACTTCGGGCGACTTCGGAAATCGAAGCGCCGCGAGTGCATTGGCACTGGCGTTTTTTATAGCAGGCGGAAGGCAGTTTGGGGAAATTGTCGCCCCGCAGAAGAGGCGATTAGTCACCAGGCGACTAAATCAGCCCGAATCTGCCCGTGTGCTAGCTCCCTTAGTCCCCCCGAACAGTGGCATAACTATATGTTACTGGGCCCCATAGCAAATAAATTTTAGGGCCCCCAACATATCCAGAGGTTGTCCTGTTTTATCAATATTTATTGAAATTGTTTATGAACTAGAGCCTCATGGGGCCCCTATACCTCCTGGGCCCCCCTGCAGCTGCAGGGACTGCTTCCTCTATAGTTACGCCCCTGCCCCCGAATCTCCAGGTGTGCCCTTACCCTTAAGCAGCACCAATGTGCCCTGTAAGTGAGACCTCAGTGGGTGCTTAATTATCAGACATCAATGCAGTGATGAGGATTTCCAGCCATGTGTGAAGGTGATCTGTGGGTTTAAATCACAGCTGGAGGGACCCCGTTTATATAGCAGCAATGTTGTTAACTATATTATCCTCGTAGTAAGGAGAGTGGTTCTGTATGCTCTACCCACAGACGTTAACCCCGGCCCCTGCTCACTTTTGCATTATGTCTTTTAACATTTTACATACAATGCAATTTTTTTTGTTGGCTAGATATCCCAGTTTAAAGCACTGCTAGTCCTACAGTGTATCCTGCATGTGATTGGCTTGTACTGCAATGGGCCAACTAGGTAACCCTTTTATTGCCAATGTGCAGTGTGGGCTGAACTCTAAATACTCATGAATGATGGCGGTAAAATGATGACTGCATTTTTTTCTTTAAGAGAAGGATTTCCGTTGAGTCTGGCGCCAAATTGTAATCTGCATGGCACTGAATTTCTGTCTGGGTAGTTCTGTCCTTGAATGTACCTTGACCAGGTTATGTTCCTCCCCTCTGGGTGTAAAACTAATCTTTAGCCCAGCCCTGCAGCCAAGGCCTTGTACTGCTGTTACCAGGTCGGAGGAATTTGCTGCCCCAAATCAGTCCGTTCATAATGTAATATTAGTTTTCAATATACAAACAACCCATATTGAATATTTTGGTAAGGGCCGTTGTTAATGTTAATTCATTGTGTGAAATCCCATAACATGTCAGGCAGAAAGGAAAAAGCCCTAGTCCACTATTGAAGAACCTTACAGCTTCATTCTAAATATCAATACAATTTAGCGACAGTTTCATAACCACTGCATTAAATTCATGCTTTGTTATATACTGTATGTATGGCTAGAGACAAGGTAATACAGCAGATGTGACTGAAAAATGACACAACCTTGTAAAGATCACAGCTCTGATGTCCGTTAGGGGTCTGTCAGTGCAAGTGTGGGGTCTCAGTGTAAAATTTGCACTAGTGCCTGCAACCCTCCAGTTAAGATATTGGATGTGGACCAAGTATTCTGGAGGCAGAATTTTATTTTATGCATGAAAGTCTGTGGAGATCTTGGTTATGCTGGAAGTCCAAAAAACATCTTGCAGGGCCACATCCAGTTGGACTGCCCTGATATCTACAATATCAACACTGCCTAACCAAGGGTTTTATAAAAATGTTGCAGTAAAACTTTTTTTTTTTAAAAAAAAAAAAAAAACAAACATTTTAATGGGGTAGTTCACCTTAACATTAACTTTAATTATGATGTAGACAGTCATATTCTAAGGCATTTTAGAATGCCTTAGAATATCACTATTCTCCATTTTTGACTTGAAACAGCTAGCTGGTTGCTAGGGTCCTGTTTACCCCAGCAACCAGGCAGCAGCTTGAATGAGAGACTGGAAGATGAACAATTAAAATAAATTATAAAAATAAAATTCACAGAACAGTCTGTTTTTGGCTACTGGGTTCATTGCACCCCCTTCCTAATCTGGAAAGAGGCAAAGGCAAGTGATTAAAGCTAAACTGACACCATTACACTTAAATTCATAGGAATGTATCAGTTCATCTCTCTGCCCCTTTCTTTCCCACAATGAACTTCAGGTATTGCTGGGCTGTGTGAGTGGCATGGAGGCATTTTAAAACTGACAAAAGTTTCCCTATGAATACTGACACTTTCATATGTATTTTTATAGGAACTTAATCAGAATCGCTTTAAAGAATGATAAAAATAAAAATTGAAATGTTGCTAGCATACTAAAAGATAACCTAAACGTGAACTAACCCTTTAAATATAGGGGGACAATACATTCACATGGAAGGTACACACACACTGGTATATTATAAGTGCGTTGCTGCTTTTTGTGTGTCCCTCAGTCCATATGCTGGTTCTGATAAGTCAGTAGCAGAGCTGGAGTCAGTCTGCACCATATCTCGCTGGAGTATCTGCTGAGGGTGATACATTTTTAGAGAGTGCTGCTGGGTGAGCGTGAGACCACAAGGATAGATAGTGGCTGTGCTCGCACATATACTCTGCTATCTTGCTGCTCCGAGCGAGTGCTGCGGTTATGCTGATGTGCTCACTTTTGACAGGGGAAGTAATTTTCAGTTTGGGTCTGTGATATCTACAAACGCCTGTCACGTCATCATGGCGGCTCACCTCGAGACTCCCATAGAGGAGGGCAATGCGTAAAAGCTGATTTTAGGTTGTAAATATATATATATATATATATATATATATATATATATATATATATATATATATATATAATGTATTATATTCTGTATATACAGTAAAGATGTAGGGTGAGAGTGATGTATGTTAATGAGAAGTCCAGAAGTTGTATCCTGTTCAGGGTTTGGGAGTTATCCTTGTTATTGTGTGTCTGTCAGTGACATCCTGAGATGAGACAGGCAGGTCTAATCTCTATAAAGCAATGGCTTTCTGTATTCAACACAATCCCCAAAACAAACATTTGGTGCAGCCCTTTATCATCCTCCCAGGGCAATACCTCATAATGATGCCTGATTCTAGAACTGTGACCTGTGGGCCATGGAATCCGAGCAAGGAAAGTCACGGTGGTGCCCTTCTCACAACAACTTATAACTAAGCATAAATTGGGTTGCTACCTCACTCCTTAAAGGAGAAAGAAAGGTTAAAATTAAATAAGCTTTATCAGAAAGGACTATATAAATACACCAGTAAACCCTTAAAGTAATGGTGCTCTGAGTCCTCTGTCAAAAGAAACACTACATTTCTTTCCATCTGTTGTGTACACATGGGCTTCTGTATCAGACTTCCTGATTTCAGCATAAAGTTCCAGGGCTAGGGCTTGAGCATGCTCCGTTTGCTCCTCTTTCCCTCCCTCTATGCTGTAATCTGAGCCCAGAGCTATGAGTGAATAGGGAGAGACTCAGGCAGAAAGTGATGTCACACTAAGCTAATATGGCAGCTGCTATCCTAAACAAGCAGGGAGAGCTTCTAGAGCGGTTTACTCAGGTATGTTAAAGCATTCTGCAGAATAAATATAGTCTTATAGCTTGTACTATTGTGGCTAATCTATTGGCAATAAACTGCTTAGGTAGCTTTCTTTCTAGTTAAAGAACAGTGCCGGTAGAAAATCTACATGGTCAATTCACATGGTTGCATGGCTGCTTTGGAATTTTTGTAGCCTGCAGCATGCAACTGCATTAAGTGCTATTATATTAGTGTTGTGCTCTAATGCTCATTTAAATGTGTCTGGGATTTAAAGGGGGTTGTAATTGTAGCAGTATTTGTTCCTTTCTTTTCATGTCTTTTTATTGAATTTTCTTTTTGCACTCTTGATTCTGACTTTTGAAACCATGTAGTACAAGGCAGTTCTTTTAGGGCACAGGTGTGACAACAATGTCACGGTGTAAGTCGGCAATATTTAAAGCAATACCGACATGTTCCTATAAAAATCATATGAACGTGTCCATATCTAGGAGCTGCTGTACGCCGAATAGTTCCACTAAAAAACCCCGACCCTCCTACACTGCTAAATGAAATTCTGTGGGTAATATCAGGCTGATCCGATCGTGGGCCCTATGGCCCAAGGATCGGATCATAATGATGGGTAAACGGGCGGTCGGATCGTGAGACCACATCAATGAACAGATGCTGTCCGCAAAACTGACGTATTTTTAGTCCCGTCCGATCGAAATCTGCCCGTCTTAAACTGGAGAGCTGCTGGATTAAAAACTAAATAACTCAAAAACCACAAATAATACATCAAAACCAATTGCAAATTGTTATAGAATATCACGTTCTACATCATACTAAGTTAATTTAAAGGTGAACAACCCCTTTAATAGAGTAAAATTTAGGGATGCACCGAATCCACTATTTTGGATTCGGCCGAAGCCCCGAATCCTTCGTGAAAGATTCGGTTCTGTATTTGGCCGAATCTTTCACGAAGGATTCGGGGCTTCGGCCGAATCCAAAATAGTGGATTCGGTGGATCCCTAAATTTTACTCTATTAAAGGGGTTGTTCACCTTTAAATTAACTTAGTATGATGTAGAACGTGATATTCTATAACAATCCTAATTTGCATATGGAAATTAGGGGTGGGAAGGGAAAAACATCTAAGATGTCCTTGTTTTGTGACAAAAAATCACGTGATTTCCCTCCCCGCCTCTAATTTGCATATGCGAATTCGGATTCGGTTCGGCCGGGAAGAAGGATTCGGCCGAATCCTGCTGAAAAAGGACGAATCCTGGCCGAATCCCGAACCGAATCCTGGATTTGGTGCATCCCTAGTAAAACTGCATCCCCATTTGTCCCTAAAATATAAAATGATTTAAGCTGCACCCTACTGATCCATTACTTACTGCAGAGCAGAAACTTCTTCCAATGTGACCCATGATGAATGAAGCACGTGGCATGCTCCAACCTTCATTTTAAAGGCAAACACTTTTTTTTATTGTAAAAAAGTATTTTATTGTAACATTAATGCTGTAGTTTCCCTTCTGCCCAGTCCCACAGAACCACAGAGTGAGAGCTCAGTTAGTGCTGCAGAATATTTTCAGCTTCAGGCTGTGTCACTTGGGAGAACACATGCATCCGACGCACAGTTTGTTCAAACCTTACCTTGCAGCGGAAGCCTAGGCTTGTACTATGATCCAGAGAAGTATTTATACAGTAGATTATGGAGCTTGTAACTGATTTTTGCAGAGTGACAGTGAAGCACATGTGGTGATTTCTCTGCACTCAGTCATGCGAAAGGCAGGAAGTGGTTTTGGGTGTCACTTATCTAACTGTTCTGACCAAAGTTCTGAAAGAGAACTTGGAGCATCATGGGTGCTGCTTTTGATATGACTGTCATGCTGTCTTTATTACTCATACTGTTAATAAGTTAATGAGGATATACTATGCATTCTTCTTTAAAAATCATATTTCATACACACATGTATGTTCATATAAATTTATATACATGTATTCTTTGTACGCAACTATGTATGCATCCCTTGGAGAAGTACTAAGGCAACGTAGCAATAGGGATCCAAAACTTACTAGCATGTTCAGTGTTCTAATTTGTATATATATCTATCACTGAAAAGCAATTTACATAAACCAAAAGGGAAAATATGTAAATCAATTATTTCATGTATAAGGTAATTGGTTCTTCTGTACCAACACACACACAGTGGATGATACAAGCCTTGGTGCTCATTTTAAATGACTGTGACCCGGTAAAAAGTGGCACCTGTAGGACATAACAGTAAGTAGCATCATATTTAAGTCTGCGGTCTCCCACTTGCATGTTCAGTCACTAACCAGTCTCTCTTTACAGGTACAGATAATGGAAATGGTTTTGTATCATATTTAGAATTTTTAGTACATGTATGTGGAGCAGAAGGTCCCAACTGATATCTTTATGTAATGGATGTCAGCTGGTTTGTCATGGCAGACTAATGGTGCGTCAGCAGATAAGTTCTGGTTAGTTGGGCTGTTGGCCATACTATTTTGTACTATATATGTTGATCGGTTGGGTACCTACAAGTCAGCCAGTGTATGGCCATCTTTACAATTCTTCATCCCCCCCTCAGTAGCTCTTCTTCCACTTCTCTCCTTCATGAGACTTCACTGTGCATCCAGCATTTTGAGAGCTTCTTGTTCTATGAACTCATGTGGGAGAATACCTGTCTGTGTATTATGGGATTTGTAGATTTCTATGGGGATAAAATGGTATAGTATATTTTTGAGAATTTTGCATGTTTTCAGTTGTTGAACAACTGGTTCCCAGAATCCAAAAAAAAAAAAAAAAATGGTTTCTTTGCATCAGAGAGTAATTGTCTGTGTAAAACCCTGATAATGAGCTCATGCACATGCGTCCTATTTCTATGACTCCAGTTGTACTTTGCTGCCTGTGAGCATTTAGCCCCATTAGTTGAATATTTTGTTCAGCTCTACATTCTTAGTTGCATTGACCCATGCATGCAACATTCTGCACCCTCAGTTAGACCAGTTGCATCAAGATTTGCATCCCCTGTAACCACATGGAAATATGTGTTGTATCCACTTGTTTAGCTTGCTACATGGGGATGTGCCTTGTAAGAAGATACTGCTGTCCCCTTCATCGAAACTGAGTCACATGCACATATTAGAGGGCCAGGGGCTAATATGCATGGGGCCATAAAGCTGTCATGGTCATCCTTTGGACTTTAAACTGTTAATGAGCTCAGTCTCACAGTATCCCCTGACAGCATTGAAGCTTGAACATCCCAGTGTAAAACATCTGCAGGGTCGAGGGGGTCAGGGCCCTGTTGCAAGACAAAGGCACCCACATGTATCGGAAGATTAATGCCCCCTGCATCTCTGGGAAACCTGCTAAATCTGTGTGCAGTTAATGAGAAAAGCAACTAGCCCTTGTCCTCTCAAACATACATACAAATTCAGGCTTATTAAGACAGCTCACAGCAAACTTTGATGTTTGCAGATTTTCCTATTAACATAATGCAATTTTTTTTTACTATCCATTGAGACAAGTTTTTGTTATGTAGAACTAACTTTAAAGGGGTTGTTCACCTTTGAGTTATCTTTTAGTATGATTGTAGAGAGATCCTGAGACAATTTGAAATTGGGTTTATTTTTTTATTATTTAAGGTTTTTGAGTTATTTAGCTTTTTATTCAGCAGCTACAAAAAGTCACGTGATTTTCCTCCCCATCTGAAAAAGGCCGATGCGTGCAACTCCACTCCACACTGCGCCGAGGGGTAAGCAAGGAGTATGGGGCTTTTCCCTGGGGTGGGGGTACAGTTTTTTTTCCCGAACAGGTTGAATTCTCCTGGCCTTGCACAGTCCACATTGCAGCTCCTTATTACTGCGAAAAGTGCCATTAGTCGGGTATCATTAGGAAGTGCTGACTTCTGTGTTGTGCAGTGATACCTGCCTACTGGCACAACTGTCTTTTGCAGCTCATTTCTCATACAATATAGTAATGGGAATTTTTTGTTGCAAAGATGGTTCTTCACATTTCTGATTCTAGGGGTATTGTGCCAGTGTCCTAAAGGTCGGCCTGTTGTGTCTACAGAAGAGTCTCTCCCCATCTTAGCATAATATAAACATTACCTTAGATTGTAAGCTCCACTAGGGATGGTATTTGATGCCCAGGGCCAGATTTTCAAATCGATTGCATAACCAACCTGTCAGCCCCCCCCCCTTGCCGGGCACGTAGAGTGTGCACCTGTGCCAATAGTAGACTGCAAGTCGCTCTACATAAAGAAGCAGAAGCTGCACCGGGACAGGAGATTTTAAACCTGGCACAGTCCACATTGCAGCTCCTTATTACTGCGGAAAGTGCCATTAGTCGGTATCATTAGGAAGTGCTGACTTCTGTGTTGTATAGTGATACCTGCCTGCTGGCACAACTGTCTGTTGCAGCTCATTTCTCATAAAATATAGTAATAGGATTTGGATGTTGCAAAGATGGTTCTTCACATTTGTGATTCTAGGCGGATGGGGCCAGTGTCCTAAAGGTGGGCCTGTCGTAACCAGTGCTAGAGAAGTGTCTACAGAAGAGTCACACCCCATCTCAGCATAATATAAACATCACCTTCGATTGTAAGCTCCACTAGGGAAGGTATGTGATGCCCAGGGCTGGGTTTAAAAGAGATCACATACCCAGCCTGTCAACCACCTCCCTTGCCCAGCACATAGAGTGTGTGCCTGTGCCAATAGAAGGCTGCAAATCGCTCTACATAAAGAAGCAGAAGCTGCAACGGGACAGGAGATTTTAAACCTGGCACAGTCCACATTACAGCTCCTTATTACTGCGGAAGGTGCCATTAATCTGTATCATTACAACGTGCTGACTTCTGTGTTGTATAGTGATATATGCCTACTGGCAGAACTGTCTGTTTCAGCTCATTTCTCATAAAATATAGTAATGGGAATTGGATGCTGTTCTTCACATTTGTGATTCTAATGGGATGACACCAGTGCCAGTGTCCTAAAGGTGGGCCTGTGTTGTAACCAGTACTAGAGAAGTGTCTACAGAAGAGTCACACCCTATCTCAACAAAATATAAACATTACCTTAGATTGTAAACTCCACTAGGGCAGGTATTTGATGCCCAGGGCCGGATTTCAAAGAGATCGCTTACCCAGCCTGCCCCCACCCCCTCGCTCGGCATGTAGAGTGTGCGCCTGTGCCAATAGTAGTCTGCAAGTCGCTATACATAAAGAAGCAGGAACTGCACCAGGACAGGAGATTTTAAACCTGGCACAGTCCACATTGCTGCTCCTTATTACTGCATAAAGTGGGCAGCATGCCACTCTCGATCTTTGCTGGCCTGGGCCTTTGTTACCTTCCCACAAATCCTGGCCTGTTGATGCCCAACTTGTTGCCTATAATGGTAGTGGCACACAGGAATAGATTCAGCCTTTTCTTCAGCAGGTTTCGGCCGAATTCTTCTGCCTGGCTGAAACGAATCCTAATTTGCATATAAAATTAGAGGCAGAGAAGGAAATTGTTTGAATTTTTGTCACAAAACAAGGAAGTAAAAAATGTTTTCCCCTTTCTGGGGAAATCTTTCGCGAAGGATTCAGGGGTTTGGCCGAATCCAAAATAGTGAATTTTGTGCATCCTTAGTAATATCTCCTTCCTCGCTCCAGTGCCTATAAATTTTATTTTGAGTGCATTTCTCAGCAACGAGAAGACTGCTACCACCAGGCCAAAAATTGGTTAATGACTGCACTGATGTTTGCTTAGAACTTCTACACTGTCCAAGGGAGAAAATCTATTTTTTATTGCTTTGTATTCTCCAGTGCCAATGTTGCTTATCAGTACAACGCCTTTAACATTGTTAATAGTTAACTAGGAACAAGGACTTGAAATGACAAGTGACTTGTTATATTCCCTGCAGAGAAGCACAAAGGTTTTTCCCTCTGCACATTCTCTAGGTTCAGTTATGAGATCCGGGCCCTCCTCCTTATCCCAGTTTAGGGACTTGAACAATGATGTAAAAGGCACAGCCAAGATTAAAGCAGGAAGTATAAACACCACGCAGGAGACAAGATTTAAGACTTGCCATAGTCAGACCACTTCCTGTTCTCTAGATCACATGACCTTTGTTTTCCTTTTTCTCTGCAGTATAGTTTGTGTCATATGAAATGTAAATATGAGACTAGCCTATACATATTTAGGCCAGTGAAGTCATACCTAACATGGGGGGGGAGGCGTTATAATACTGGGGAAATGTAAATAAAATGTTAATAAAAGATTTATTGTTTGCCCAGATATAGCAACCAATCAAGTGCTTGCTTTCAAATAGATGATTGGTAAATGCTGCCTGCTGATTGGTTACTATGGGTGACTTAACCTTTATAATTTTGTACTGATTGTCAATTCGTATGACGGTCTATCGATTAAATGACCAGAACATTGTTTAATTTATTTTTCCTACTTTAATCCTATAGTTTTAATGTGAATGTTAATTTTAGATTGTGGCATTAAAGGGGTGGTTCACCTTTGGGATAACTTTTAGTATGATGTAGAGTCTGATATTCTGAGACAATTTGCAATTGGTTTTCATTTTTTATTATTTAAGGTTTTTGAGTTATTTTGCCCTTTATTCGGCAGCTCTTCAATTTACATTTTAAGCAATCTGGTAGCTAGGATCCAAATTACCCTAGCAACCTTGCATTGATTTGAACAAGAGACTGGAATATGAATAGGAGAGGCCTGAATAGAAAGATGACTAGTCAAAAGTAGCAATAACAATACATGTGTAGCCTTAGGGCAAGGCCAGAAGTGGCGTTTTTGCTGCGTTTTTACGTTGCGTTTTTAAAAATGAACAGCCAGGCGTAAATATGCATAAACTGCACTACCTCTGAAACTAATGGAAAACGCACTATGGCAATTCACACAGGGCGCTTTCAAGCTGAAATCCGCCACAGGACGCCAGTATTGGCGTTTTTTAGCAGAAACGCCAATACTTCAAGAAACTACCAAATCAATAGACTCTATGGGATCTGCACGTTTGAAACCACACTGTACGTAAATACGCAGCGTATTTTAAATATGGCGTCCAAATTCAATGAGAACAATGAGAAGTGCATTTTGGGAAAATAATCGTACGTGCTGAAAAAGCATGAAAAACGAATGTTGATAGACGCATGTGGTTTCAGTAGCATATTTACGCCTGGCTGTTCTTTTTTAAAAACGCCACCATGTCTGGCCTTACCCTAACAGAGCATTTGCTTTTTAGAAGGGGTCAGGCGTTTGAAAGCTGCAAAGAGTCAGAAGAAAAAGGCAAATAATTATAAAACTATTAAAAATAAACAATGAAAACCAATTGAAACATTGTTTAGAATTTGCCATTCTATAAGATATTAAAAGTTATCTTCAAGGTGAACCATCCTTTTAAAGCATATGACCAATATCCGAACGTTCGCCGAAAGAAGAATAAAATCCAAAAGTGTATTGCCAGTTTTACCCATCACATCCTACCATAGGGCTAATGGCAAAGTGAGTGTGTAGTCTTTATTACTTTATTTAGGAGTAAAACTGTGGTATTTAAAATTCCCCTATTCACCCCTCTAGTCACCATATGTGACTAGAGGGGTGAGACCATTTTAGACAATTTGTCTAAATTGTGTGACTTTTCCTTGATAATATCTCTGCAACAAAAAACGGGTAATGTTTGCTGATTGGTTATACTACATTTTGATGGGCACTGCTGGAGAGCATGGCAAGATTATTGTTGCACAGTTTTTGGGCCATAACACCCCAGTTCAGTTCTCATGAGTAACTTATTTATAAAGTATTTGGCTTCTGAAGCAAAAGAACAGTTTTTACAGGCATAGGGTAATAATATATTACATTTAAATGTTTATAGACCCTTTTCGTTTTTTAGTGTTGCTAGGAGTTGGTGGTGGAGAGAATGTAAATTGTACAGTGAGAAAAATAAATAAATACTTAAGTGTTAGGAGGATGGAATGAGGTCCCTTTCCTAAAGAGCTTACAATCTATGTTTTTACTGAACACACAGGATGGCTTTAATATCTGGTGTTTTTTCTGCCAACTGAGAAAATGCATATGACACTATACTTAGGCTAGTGCCAGACAAGGCGGTAATCAGCCTGCTGAAATCCGCAGGCCGATTTCAGCCCCCGACCGTTGGCAGAATCCTATTCTGTGTTCGTGTATGGAAGCCTTGTGTTGGCTTTGGCTTAAACAAACTCGGCAGATTTCACTCCAAAATTTGCCGTTGTGAAGAGGAGCAGCCAGGCATTCTCCACCTGTGTAGAATCTGTGTCGTCTGGCCCTAGCCTTATATGCATGTACATGAATCCATAGAGGGGAGATACTGCAATTAACATCCCAAAACATTTGATATATGAGACTTGAAAATGGCAAGATATATAAGGAGGTTATAAGACAAGAGGAAATCAGTACACCCTGCCGTTTCACAGATCGAAGAGTTTAGTGTCTTGGTCACTGAAGATAACACTAGCTCTGTGAATGAAATATGCAGTTTTGCCTTCCCTTTCCCATGGCATTGTCTGTAGCACGGCATGTAAGCCAGTATGAGATGTAACAGCTGCCTTTGAATGGTGCTGACAACAACTTCACTTTTGCAAACTGTCAATCACTCAAGAAAATCTCAAGGAGCCTCTGAGGAATTATATCCTGGTTTTAGCTCACCTGCCTACTGTGCAGTGGAAAACATTGAGCTGTAGCTTGCTTCTCCCTGTCGATTGGGTACCCCAACCTATTTAATTAGAATAGACTGTAAATATGTGTTTCACCTGGCCATAGTCTTTGTCATTTTTTTAATGTTCATGGTGTGTCCCAGCCAACGAAACAGGAGAGCGGAAGGAACTGCTCAACCCAAACCCGCCCATGACCCAAAGACTTAATGTAGCAGCCAACCGGAACCCGCCCAGCCCCTGGGATTCGGGCAGACCTGCACATCACTACAAGGCGACCTGTATCGGATCTGTCCTTTCAGCCCATGGCCTGATACTTATCAAGTCCAAGTATTTGCCTCCTTTAAAAGCTAAACATCAACAACATGGGCAGTCGGGCACTCCAAAGGATTCCACGAAGGGTCACTGAAATATAAAAGTAAAATTTCTTTATTTGAAGTTACATAAAAAAAAAATCACCATCTCCATCGATCCTATGCGTTTCATGTCCCAAGCACACTTAATCATGGACTAACTCTGCAGTAGGAGGAGGGTATTTAAAGATCTTACAGCCAATAGAAAAAGTCATAGAAAAAGGCATATTTTGCATTAAAGGGGTGGTTCACCTTTGAGATAACTTTTAGTATGATGTAGAGCGTGATATTCTGAGACAATTTGCAATTGGTTTTCATTTTTTATAATTTGTGTTTTTTTAGTTATTTAGCTTTTTATTCAGCAGCTCTTCAATTTGCATTTTAAGCAATCTGGTTGCTAGGGTTCAAATTCCCCTAGCAACCATGCACTGATTTTAATAAGAGATTGGAATATGAATAGGAGAGGAGCTGAATAGAAAGATCAGGAATATCAAGTAGCAATAGCAATAATAATAATGATTATAATAATGAAAACCAATTGAAAAGTTGCTTAGCATTGGCCATTGTATTGTTTTATCCTGCAGATCAGTGCAGTTCTGCCATCTACATATGTGGCAAAATAACACACAATTTACAAATTAGTTTTATTAGTGACCTTTTTTAACCCTTCTTGCCTGCAATCCTTTACATGTCAAAAGACCAAGACTAATCGCGAGTAGTTGGTTGCACAACATGAAAATAGTTAAGTTAAGGAAGCATGTGTTCTTTAGTGATATACAGTCTAGCCAACGGATTCCTACATGAACTGCTGTGTTACCCAACTGAATTGTAGAAAAAGTTTGTGGGTAAATGCACCGCTGCAAATCTGCCCACTGCTTATAAAGGTGCCCCAGTGTAAAGTTGCCACATTACACTGATTAACTCATTCAAATTGTTAAATAACATACCGTACCTAACATTTTCTTTAGTACAATATACTTATTGAACTTCAAACATGAGGTTTTTGTTGAGTTTCTGAGTCTAGTGTTGAACAACAGGGTGAACAAAAAGTACAAGTACTGTATATACAACAAATACATATTTTGCCAGAAATAGTCCTGTTAGTCCTCTCCAGATGAGCAGATCTGCCCATGTATGGCCACCAGAAAACAAAAGCAAAGGTCTGATTGGTTGCTCTGGGCAACATCACCCTTGATATTTATCTCCAGTGTTTTTTCCACAGCATGATAAATATGCCCTGCTTCTCTATGCATGCAGAGAGAAGCGGATGCGCTCCATACACTTCCATGTTAAAGTGCACTAACAGGCACAGTGTTGGCGTGAGTTGAGCGAAGTGGAGGTAGGTATGAAAAACAAGAAAGACTGCATATGTTTCCCGACTTTGCATTTTAATCAGTGGGAAGGAAGCAAGGGGGAAAAGAGTTTTTTACTCCCATGGTAGCAAATTATCCTGTGTGCCATTGGCCTTAGGCTACTACCACACCAGGCTGATTCTCGGCCTGCGGATAAATGCAGGCCGAGAATCAGCCCCTGTGCTTGCATCAGCTTAATCCTGTGATTACACCAAATGCCACTGCACTGGCCAAATGAAGGCACACAGAGTGAATTTCAGTGCCAAAATCCCCTCTATTTGCCTGCACCAGGGCTGATGCTTTGGCTCCATGTGTAGTCACAGGGTTAGGCTGATGCAAGTTTAATGTCTGATTCTGCAGGCTGAGAGTCAGCCTGATGTGAAATTAGCCTAAAATGTGACAATGCCTGACAAAACTGATAATTGGGTTGTTTTAGGAAATGGTGATATCTCTCCCTCCTGTATTACAATCAAGTGTTTTTTTTACAGTGTAAATGTACAGTCAGGCCTCACACATCATTACAAATCCAAAACAAAGATTTACTCTGGAGAGCTGATTAGTGAATTCTCATGCCACCTCACGAAGACATAAGAATTCCACTAATCATCTCTCCAGAGCGAATCCTTGTTTTGGATTTGCAATGATCAATCTGTTGTCTTAATGGAATTAAGTATTTACCTAATTAACTTTGTCTGTTTTTTTTTTTTAGCACATTTGTGAAATTTGTTTGTTTTTATTTTTGGTACAGTCAAATGTTACCACTGTTTTCTTTGACAAGATTTTCGGTAAGGCCTCCGATAACAAAAACCATTATAACAAGATTGTTAAAAAAATGTTGCTAGTATACGATTGTTCTCCTGGTACAAATAGTAAAAGGTTCAAGAAAATTTTTTAATAAATTATCACTTAAAAATGCAATCTGAGCTATCAGATTTTGGTATAAAGCATTCAGTTGCTTATTTGGCCATTAGGCAAATTCAGCTGTGTGTAATAAGTAGGACTGTATGTCTTAAATGGGGTCATACTTTCCTTCCCCAAAATGCATTATATTTTGCAATACAGCCTTGTTTATCTACAGGCCTATTCACTTGCATAGTAGAAAACAGTAAACACGGTTTCCACTGCAAGATCCAGCCTTGCTTGCATTACAGCATTGCCAAAAAGCATGACTTTTAGAGAAAAAATGTCTTCCCAAGCAAATAGGTCTTGGGGATGACTTACCAATTCCATTTCAACTTTTGTCTGTAGAGACAATTTCTTTTATACCTTGTTAGGCAGCTGTATTGGGTACCCTTTGATTTTTAGGTGTAGCTTCCTTTGTATCCAGAATAAGAGAACCATCACTAACAGAAAGCTAGTGTTTGCGCTGGCACCATTATTTCCACATAATGTAAACTTGAAGTGTAAAGCAGGGGATTTACATGATTGATTTCTTCTCTTTCATCATGGGTGAAAGCGTCGTTGAAAGCAGTGCATGTGCTGGCATATCTAATTTCGGTTAATTTGTACCCGGTTGGCGATTTAAGTGAATTGCTCAACCACAAAGTTGTTAGATTGGAATCATGTGAATATGGATGTTATGCAAGTGTACTTATCAGAGTTATGACCTACAGCTTCCAGTATTCGGCCTGTTGGTTTGGAAGTCACAAAGGTAAACTTTCTTTGGCACATATTCATATTGAATGTGGGAAAAATTCCAACTTTAAAACTTTCTGATACACATGTTTTTTTTTTTCTTCAGCCAGTGGAGAGGTGTCTGGAAGCTCCTATGTTGCCTCCCTGAATATAATGCCTCTCCTTGAAAGAGGTATAACTGGCCATGGTTGGTGCAATTTCTATACTAAAATAGCAAGCAAACAAATGGTCCCTGTTAGGGCCACCATCAGGGGGTACTGAAGTCAGATGCAACATTGTAGAGAGGGCCACAAGTGAAGTAAAAATGTGATTTGTGAAGGGGGCAGAGCTTGTTAACAATCTGTGAACATTGGTATAAGCAGTTAGAGCTCATTTTATTGGCCACTAAGTCTCCCAAGATGTTTATGATGTTGCCAACATAAATTGCTCACGTGTCTTTAGGGCTGGGACACACTCGGCGATTTGGGGAGATTTAGTCGCCTGCCGAATAATCGCCGCGACTTTTCTCCCCGAATGACTCCCCTCGCTCCTGGCGCAGGCTAAGCAACTTTTCAGTTTGACCCCATTATTTTTGTGTGTTTTTTGAATGTTTGGCTGCCTTACTGTTTTCAGCCTGCAACTGAAAACACTGGCTTGGTCAAAAATCAGATCAGGTAGTTTGTGAGGGTCCAGTTTTATTGTTGGTTGTCAAGGGACAGTATATCCTCTTTTTCAACAACAACAGGGCTTGTGCTGAACATTGTTTTTGCCTGTTTAAATTATCCTTAGTCCTATTCCATTCATCCATAGTCCTATTTATTGAATTAATGTTCAATGACTTTTCAATTAATTTTTTTCCTTGCCCTCTCTTTTCGCTATTTCATTCTAGCTTCCAAACTGTTGCCTGGTTGTAGACAAAAGTAAGCCCTCGTAACCAGTTAGCAATTGAAATTTCAAGCTGGAGAGTTGTATAATAAAGAAAACACAACAAATTAAAAAATAATACTGTGCATTGACTTATGCTTCTGACTGTATCCTACTAAATGTAAATTACACTTTTAAAGGGATATTGTCTTGCCTACAATTACATTTTTGTTCTGGTTAAATCCAGACAGAGGCAGCAACCAACTTGGAGTTGCGTCTATAGTGATTCACATACTGATAAAGGCTCTGGTCATAAATGGGAAGTATAATATCTACAGGTATGGGATACGTTCTCCGGAAACCTGTAATTCGGAGAGCTCTGAAAGCACAAATGACATGGACTGTATTGACACAGCCCTTTCTTAAGCAAAGCCGATAACAACCGATCAGTAACAGGGCTATGGTACACACTGTGTTTAAATGTGCATTTGAGCAAAATTAGCAGGTGCTGATTGACCTCAAGTGCTTGTCAATTAAACAATTGGGTGCATGTAGTGATGATCAATACACTGCTTAAATCTTGAGGTAAAGAAAGCATTACCTGTAGAATTTCCTACTGGTGCATCAGCTCAGCACAATATACTCTCCTAGAAAAACTGGCCAAGCATTTGTCAAAACATCCTGTTTTCAACATCATAAAAATACATTGGCATTATACTAATTTCCTCTTGTAGAGTGTTGGTTGTATTTCCATATACCTTGCCATCTGTGTTTATTTGGATATTGCTGAGAAAACTAAGCTGTTTCATCCTCTGGGCTATTACAGCCACTTAAACTGTTAGCAAATATTCTCATGCGCTTTTCTTTTATATTGACGTTAAAAGCACGTCTGCCAAAAACAGTGTTGCATAATGATATGAAATGTCATTCTAACTAGCTTTCCAATATACATTTAAAACATGAATAGTTCCAAAGTTATTGTAAATGTAACTAGGGATGCACCAAATCCAGGTTTCGGCTCAGGATTCGACCTTTCTCTGCAGGATTCAGCTGAATCCATATACCTGGCCAAAACAAATCCTTAAAAATCATGCGACTTTTCATCACATAAACAAGGAAGTAAAAATATATTTAACCACACGGTGGTTTGTATTCGGTTCAGTGTTCTGAATCTTTCACAAGGGATTTGGGAAATGTCCTAAACCCAAAATAGTGGATTTGGTGCATAATTTATTTAAATATGGCATCTTCTGGTAGAGAAAGAACCAGAGAACACAAAGAGATAAATAAATACTGCTTTTAGTTACACTAACGGTGACATTTAACATTAAAACAACTAAAAAAGCCATCCCAAAGTCACAGTCCATTCCCAGAGACTATTATCCCACTGTTACTATAGGTACTATCTCTCCCTACTATACCTGCTATACCCCAGCCACACTCCCTTCCCAGGGACTATTATCCCACTGTTACTATAGGCACCATCTCTCCCTACTATACCTGCTATCCCACAGTCACACTCCCTTCCCAGAGACTATTATCCCACTGTTACTATAGGCACCATCTCTCCCTACTATACCTGCTATCCCACAGTCACACTCCCTTCCCAGAGACTATTATCCCACTGTTACTATAGGCACCATCTCTCCCTACTATACCTGCTATCCCACAGTCACACTCCCTTCCCAGATACTATTATCCCACTGTTACTATAGGCACCATCTCTCCCTACTATACCTGCTATCCCACAGTCACACTCCCTTCCCAGAGACTATTATCCCACTGTTACTATAGGCACCATCTCTCCCTACTATACCTGCTATCCCACAGTCCCTTTCCAGAGACTAATATCCCACTGTTACTATAGGTCCCATCTCTCCCTACTATACCTGCTATCCCACAGTCACACTCCCTTCCCAGAGACTATTATCCCACTGTTACTATAGGCACCATCTCTCCCTACTATGCCTGCTATCCCACAGTCACACTCCCTTCCCAGAGACTATTATCCCACTGTTACTATAGGCACCATCTCTCCCTACTATACCTGCTATCCCACAGTCCCTTCCCAGAGACTATTATCCCACTGTTACTATAGGCACCATCTCTCCCTACTATACCTGCTATCCCACAGTCACACTCCCTTCCCAGAGACTATTATCCCACTGTTACTATAGACACCATCTCTCCCTACTATACCTGCTATCCCACAGTCACAGTCCCTTCCCAGAGACTATTATCCACTGTTACTATAGACACCATCTCTCCCTACTATACCTGCTATCCCACAGTCCCTTCCCAGAGACTATTATCCCACTGTTACTATAGGCACCATCTCTCCCTACTATACCTGCTATCCCACAGTCCCTTCCCAGAGACTATTATCCCACTGTTACTATAGGCACCATCTCTCCCTACTATACCTGCTATCCCACAGTCCCTTCCCAGAAGCAACCTAATTCTCAACTGATTTTTGTGATATAATGGCCTCTCTTAATTCTGTTATTCATTGTCCTCAAATGTCAAATATTAATATTGAAATTTAAAGAGTTGGTAAATTAGCATGCAGAGAATGCTTTGTTGTTTCCATAGAAACATTAATATGCTGGCCCAGATGTCACTGGGCAAGTGTTCTATTTGCGGGTACTAAAGGCTACATTGTGAGTAGCTGTCAGCTAAAATTCTGTATTGTCCTTAACCCTTAGATTGCCAAGCTGTACTTACAAAGGACACAACCATGAAAATGTACTTTGAAACCAAGTTTCAGATTGCAACTCCATAGTTTTCTATGGATATTGTATGTTGCCAAGCTAGTCTCCCATATCCCAAAGATAAGTGTGCTGGCAGTAAAAGGGTTAATAGAAGTATTTTAAAACATAAACCTATACACGTGCATGTGTTTTTGTGTGTCTAAAGTAAATATTTACAGTCTTAAAAGAAATAGTCCTTAGTAGTGTTACTTGATTTTACTTCTCAGAGAAGCAGTATGTTACATATATGGGATCTATAATCAGGAATGCTTGGGATCTGGACCTTTCAGAAAATGGACCATACCATAATTTGAAGTGGTATGCTGCTAACAAACATTAGACAGGTGGTTCACCTTTAAAGGGGAACTCTAGCTTCCAAACCAAAACTTGATAAAGAGGCCCACATAACACAGAAACCCCTAATTTACTCATCAGAGAGTAAACAGTATGCCATTTTCTGTGCTGAAATCCAGCTGTTTAACAGTTCTTCTCTTTCTGCATTATTTGAAATCCTGCAGGGAAGGAGGGACTAAACACTGATGTTACAAATTGTAACAACTTCTCCACAGCTTATAGACAGCATGCAGGAACTACATAACCCACAATGCATTGCACTGTGATGTTCTGTTCCTTATTGAGATCACGTGTGCAGGGAATTGTGGGGTTTGGAGGATGCAGGCTGAGGACAGGTGGCTGTTGATACAAAGTAACAGTAGTCAGCCAGCTCAGCAAAGTAGTCAGACAGTTCAGCAGGAGTGCAGGGGCTAGGCTTAGGGAACTGTTCCAAACCATTAAAAATCATGAAAAAGCTGCATATTTTTTAATTAATGTATATTGTGAAGTTGCTTGACATTATGTTTACTTTTCTAAAAGTTATTTTTTGTGGAGATCCCCCTTTTAAGGTAAATTTTAGTATGTTATAGAATGGCGAAACAACTTTTCATTTGGACCCTAGCAACTGGATTGCTCAATTGCAAAATGGAGAGCTACTTAATAAAAAGCTAAATAACTCAAAAACCACAAATAATACAAAATGAAAACCAATTGCAAATTATCTCAGAATATCACTCTCTATTTCATACTAAAAGTTATTTTAAGACAAACAACCCCTTTAACAGTGTAATGTAATATAGGCATATTACATAAATCCATGTCTAGTAAACCATAGTTTGCTTTCAAACAGCTGACCAGTAAATGCCTACCTGTGGATTGGTTGCTATTCAATAAACTATATGGAAAACAAAACTAGGAAAACACTGATATAAGTTGTGAAAAAAAATTACATACAAAGCTTAATACTAGGGATGCACAGAATTCGGTTCGGAATTGAGACTGGATTCGGCCTTTTTCAGCAGGATTAGGATTTGGCCGAATCCTTGTGACTGTCTAAATCTAATCTGAATCCTAATTTGCATATGCAAAGGAGAGAGATTTTGATATGGAAATTTAGGGTGGGAAGGGAATTCACTTACATGATTTTTGCTACCTTCCATCCCTAATATGCATATTACAATTTGGTTCAGTATTCGCCAAATCTAACAGGATGGATTCAGGGATTATGATTATTATTATTATGATAAATCTCAAATCCCTACTTTATACACAATTGCATGCAAACATACATTTGACCCTATGGCATGTTCTTACGCGAATCAAACGACCATAAAGATTTATTAAAGAATAATTGATGTTGGTAGATAGGGTTGCACAGAAAGATGAAATAAAGGGTGAATTATGTTGGCAGATTGCTAAACTGTTAACAGGATGAGAAAGGAATGAGAAGGAACAAGGAAGCCAAGTGGCTGAATCCAAATGCAGAGAACACAGGATTCGTTTCTTACTGAGAACATCTGTTTATGTGTCACAAAGTCCATTAGAAGTCTTTTGTCTCTGGCAGCTCATCGGTGTCAGTCTGCAGCAGGGCTGTCATTACTGAATTTTACACCCATGTGATAATTGTTGCATCCTATTATAACCGTTAACATGAGCATTAAGCCAGGGGTGTAAATTGCACTGCCTGATCCCCGGCTCACATCTGCACTGGTCATTTTTAGTAACATTTGTCTGTTTTTTTTCTCTAACATGAAATATACAGCAGAAGGAAACGAATGGGAATGGGGGAAACGTCTGCTGTAATTCTCATCTGCACAGCTGCTGCTTTTTTTTGCAGGGTACGTGATCTGTACCGGCTGTATATCCAGGTGGTACAGGAAAAAATCATTTGATTTTAGTGTAATTTTTTCATTAACTTTAATATATACCGGTTTAACAGGCTGTCTGAACAGAAATGTAAATAATAGCACCTGTGTGTTTTCAGGCAACTGATGCAGACTGAGGGCCAGGGTTTAGTTAGGTCCATGTCTATTGTGGTGTATTTAAAGCAGGCACCCAGTGACTAAAATCTCTCTCTTTTTAGCTGGGCTGGCTTCTTAAAGGACCAGTAACATCAAATTGTAAAAATTATTTACTTTTAAAGGGGTTGTTCGCCTTCCAAACAGAAAAAAAAAATACTTTTTTTCAATTGTTCTCTATTTTTTATTCTTTACTGCTTTTCCAAAATTGAAGTTAAAAACTTACTCAGTAATCCAGGTGCATATTCTGAATTTGCTACATCAGTTGATACATTTTTCAGCAGCATCTGTGGAATATTAGCAACTAATGTATCAGTAATAACAGCTGCCTTTAATGAAACTCAGGGATTCTGCTCAGCAGGGACAAAGATAAGAAATGTATCAATTTATGTATCAATTTAGAACAGGTACAGAGTCGGCGACCCTCCCCCCTCCAAGAGCTTCTTCAGAAAGACATACAATTAAATCAAATTAAACTTCAATATTAGAAACACAGAATATAAACAGAAGTAGAAAATATAAAGTAACTCAAAAACATCTTTATTTCTGGTGAGCAATCTGAAAAAAGTGTGAACAACCCCTTTAAATATTTTTATTTGCTATTTGAGCTTCTACAAATAAACTACCGGTAACTGGCAACAAACATCTTATTTTATGTGAGAAGTATTCATTCTGTAGTACTGTAGAGAGCCATAAATGACATGTGACTCCTCAATATCTAAAGGTGGCCATTGACCTCAAGATCCGCTTGCTTGGCAAGGTTGCCAAACGAGCAGATCTTTGTATTAATATGGCCACCTTTTTCTGGCTCTAGCAGATATTGGGCTGATTGAGGGCCAATCGGTCAGATTTTAATAGTTGGCAATGCAGCCCATTTAATTTGATTAAGGATGTGGCATCCTTGCAGCTAAGTGGCATCCTTGCTGGGTGGCTAAGTGGCAAATTAGATTCAATGTCCAAAAATATAAAGTCATGCACCTGCCATGTAAAATTATGTAAGCCACTTTACAAGTACATTAGAGGACATTATAGACAAATAGCAAGGGACCCTTTTACCCATAAAGTGGATCACCATACCAGAGGCCACACCTTTAGACTAGAAGAAAAGAACTTTCATTTGAAGCAACGTAGGGGGTTCTTCACAGTCAGGACAGTGAGGTTGTGGAATGCGCTGCCGGGTGATGTTGTGATGCTGATTCAGTTAATGCCTTTAAGAATGGCTTGGATGGTTTTTTGGACAGACATAATATCAAAGGCTATTGTGATACTAAACTCTTTAGTTAGTATAGGTATGGGTATATAGAATTTAATTAAAAGTAGGGAGGAGTGTGTGTATGGATGCTGGGTTTTCATTTGGAGGGGTTGAACTTGATGGACTTTGTCTTTTTTCAACCCAATTTAACTATGTAACTATGTAATAGGACTGTATTAGGCAAATCCGTAATGGAAAAGGACCTTGGAGTCCTTGTAGATGATAAACTTGGCTGTAGCAAGCAATGCCAGTCAACAGCTTCAAGGGAAAACAAGGTCTTGAGCTGTATTAAAAGAGGCATAGATTAGCAGGAGGAAGGGGTTATTCTCCACTTATTCTTCTTTTACTAGTGCAGGGCAATACAGCAACGAGGAAAGGCTAATGTAAGCCTGAAACGTTGCTGTATTGCATCTGAATAAAGCCCTTCAAAGAAAGGCTTTTTAAGAAAATTTCCATTGGTCTGGTGCTGTCTATTTGCAAAGTGTTCCTGAATTTCGGCTGCAAGTGGCTGCCTGGGACATGCACCTACTAAGACTATTCATGGATGGTGAGTGCTGACTTTTTATCCTATGTACAACTGTTCCTTTATGATCCAGCCCACCAAGGTAGCGATGTGCAGACCGGCACGATACCCGCAGATCGGGCAGGTTCGGGCTGACTCCTGCACAAAATGTTCGGGTCGCGACCTGGCAGTTCCGGTTTCCAGAGCCGGAATTTAAAGGCTTCCACCCACCCCACCCCTTTTGTGATGTCAGTGCGGGACGGGTCTATAAATAGAGGGCAGCAGCGGGTCCGGTTTGGGAGGTGCGGGTTAGGGTCGGGTGCCGGTCGAGAAATTCTCAACCCACACATCACTACACCAAGGTACTTTTCTGCACTGCCATGTTTTTCCTGCTCCAGGTATCCCTTGCCCTGATACAAGCTACCCAGCTTGTATCACATGCAGTACATTAAGCTCTGAAAAAAGTTCTCTATTATGAATACAGGGTCATACTGCTAATAGAGGGCAGTTACATTCTCTGCACCAAAAGAACTGAATTTCCCTATCCTGATAAAAGCTTGATCTTGTGGCAAAAACAGGAATTTGTCCAGCACACACAAGCAAACTTGCATACTTATTTATGTAGCCACACATTTATTAGGTGTGCTGTTAATTTTAACAAATTTATAGAAACGGTATATTAGGGGCACGTTTATTGCTGCATAAATGCCTGCAGTAGATAAAAGGGGAAAACTTCAGCCAGAACTCAAACATTTAATTTTAAGCAACTTTCCACTATGCTTTTTTATATTTTTAATTCATTATTTCAGTTATTTGTAGCTATGGTCTATTGTCTTCACTGCTGGTTCTGACTACAAGTATCATTTATACCATGTTGACACTGAAGTAATGTGTGCCTAGGGTTAAGCTGTTGCAGACTGGGCTGGTCGGCCTGATGGAAGACTTTCTCACAATGGGATGTGTGCATTGCCGGGAAGGAAACCTTCTGCAGAGATTGCACTTTTTACTAATTACTAATCTTCTTACCATGGTTTCTGAGTTGGAGGAGCAGTGGGGGATATGTACTTACTAATCTTAGTCAGCGTTTTCCTGATCTGTGTGTTTGGAGAGAGTTTTTTTTATTTCAGCTTTTTTATTTATTTATTTATTTAGCTGTTAGCCATGAAATTAAATGCTCATTGAACTACTCCTGCATGCAGAGGAGGGCAATTTGCAGTTAACATCTCTGATCTAATGGTTGTCTTAGCAATACATTGTCAGTGTTAGCAGCATGTAGTTTTGTTTTTCCCTTGTGTCTCAATAGAGGTAGGGGGTTTGTAAAAATCCAGACAGGCTAAATGTTGTATGTTGCTTGTAAATGTAGGCAAGAAAGTCTGACGGGCATGTGCATACAAAGGCCAGGTGCAGGTATCTATATGTTCATTTGAATGTGTGTTACACTTTGGTGCATTTCCAGAGCTTGCATACTGCTATGTGTACTCAGCCTAAAATTTGGTTAATATTTGTTTGCATGTCTTGCATGCTCCAAACTGAAAAAGAGAACAATGATTGCTATTAAATCAGTCAGTGCTTGGAAATATATAGATTTCAATTTAAAGGGATTCAGTCCCGGAAAAAGTTTGTTTCAAAATTCATCAGTTAATAGTGCTGCTCCAGTGGGCTTCTGCACTGAAAAACACATCTTTTCATATTAAATATTGAAATCTGACATGGGGCTAGATATGTCCCTTTCTCAGGTGCTCTCAGTCATGTGACTTGTGCTCCAATAAACTAGTCACTCTTTACCACTGTACTGCAAGTTGGAGTGATATCACCCCCCCAGCAGCCCATCAACAAAACAATGGTAAGGTAAGAAGATAACGGCTCCCTGACACATCATAACAGCTCCCTGGTAGATCTGAGAATAGCGTTCAATAGTAAAATCCAAGTCCCACTGTGACTCCTTCAGTTACATTGAGTTGGATAAACAGTTGCTTAACTAAAAGCAGTTCCATAGTGCAGCACTGGCTCCTTCTGAAAACAGGCACAATGATCTGAGAGGGCTGCCAATATTAAAACTAAAAAAAAATACACTTATTGGTTCAGGAATAAAATTGTATATGACAGAATTAATGCAGTGTAAACAGTGTGATTTAGAAATAAAATCGACACCATAAAACCCATGACCGAATCCCTTTAAGATATGGAGATCCCAAATGCAGAAACATCCCTTATCCGGAAAACTCCAGGTTCTGAATATTCTCGATAACGGGTCCCATACCTGTATAGTTGTGCATGGTTTAAAGGGCACCTGTCACCTTAAATGGCCTCCCACACCAGAGGTGCAGCCCGTGCTCCAGTTGAGGAAACCAATCTTTTTTTTTTTGTTTTTTTTTTAAATTGCCCCTGCCAGCACTAGGCTGCTTGCACTACGAGGGAGTTAGGGTTGCTGCCTGTCTAGATTTTACCAGGACAGCCCAAAATAGGAAATACGGACAGGACAACTGAAGCGAATGACATGGCTTGCTGATTGCTACGTCATCAGTCACCTGCCCCGCCTCCCCACATCACATGCTCCACCCCTCTGCCACCCCGCCCCCTATGTCACCGGCCCGTCCCCTGCCCCTTTTTGTAACCCTAGAGGGAGCTCATGTTGCAGGCAGACAAGTTGGGGCACACAAATGCGCATAAGTCATTATGGGTATGCACGTGACGTCTGATTGAGATCTGTCTACTTCAGAAGCTCCCTCCTGGTTTGAACAGTCTAGCGCTTGCGGGGAGCATCTTTTAAAAAGAAACCTCTTATTTCCTACAACTGGATTGTAGGCTTTATTAGCTCACACCCCTGGTGGGGAGAAAGTTGCCCTTTAATTTTTAATGTGTCCGGACCTTATTTGTGCCTTACTTAGTTATTAGGCATTTCTCATACTGCTGTTCACACATTCATATCATTCAACAGTTCCCTCTCATGTTCAGCTGAACGCTCAAAAGTGCATGCATGTACGCTTGCTCGATATTATTAATAAATAGCTTAAAGTATTTCTTAGTCATGGGGGAAACCCTTATCAAGGAAAACATTTTCTACATCCCAAGCTAGTTTGTACAGTGATCCCTGAAGTACATTATTGTGCTAGATCGACATGGACTGATGGGCACAGAACACAAGGACTGTTGAGTAGACAATAAAGCTGCCTTCTGTGGCACAGGAGCACATGCAGAAAGGTGAAATAGCTGCAGAAGAATGTACAAAACTGTTTTGATACTAATGCTTTTTGGATTTCTTTTCCAATTATTAACCAACTTTTAATGATTAACAAAATCTTCTGTTAAAAGGTTTCTGCTTCTCATTGTAGATGCGCTGCATACCTCCCAACATTTTGGAAGTACAAAGAGGGACAAAAAAAATTTTTCCGCACGTAGCGCAGCAAATTTTTGACCACACCCCTTTCTGTGGCCACACCCCCTAATTACCATGCTCGTTTTACAAAATTTGGCAGGTTATGAAAGTTTGAAAATATTTCTCCTTATCTAAACTGTGTTTTTGTGTCTCAAATTGTTTCAAAGTATCTTATTTGCACCTGTTAGCTGTTCTGGGCTCTCTGCTAAAAGCCAATTAAGTGAGAAACTTTGATTCTTTTTCTGGCTGTTCAGTGCAGAGAAAAGAGGGACTTTCCAGTACAAATGAGGGACTGCGGGTTGAGCTGTCAAAAGAAGGACTGTCCCTCTGAATGTCAGGCTTACCGGTGTGATCCAGGCGGAGAAGGAGCTGGAGCTGAAGATCTTGAACTCACAAGCGCCTCACACAACCACTACCCACCTGGAGTGGAACAGGGAGCAGGGTTGTGGAGAGTAGCCAATGAGACTATCAAACGCGGTACAGAGGATGAGACAAAGCCGTAGTCAAGAAGTCCGAGGTCAGGGCAGGCAGCGAGGTTCGTAACGATAAGACAGGCAGAAGAGTCGAGGCAGGCAGCAGAAATCGTAGTCCAGGTTCAGGCAGGGTCACAACAGGCAATTCAAGAAGTAAGAGATGCTAGGGTTTCAGTAATAAACCTAATAACCAGGCAATGCATGTCAGTCTGGATCTGGTTTAAATGCATATCTTTTGGCGCCAAACTAGCGTCCTCACGCTGACGTCGCGGAACTGACGTCAGCGCGTCCGTCACAGGCGTTTCCGCCTACGTTCCTGCGCCCGCGACCGTCGCCACCGCGACCGTCGCCGGCGTCCGCGTCACGCGCCGGCGCGCATTACCGCGCCCGCGCTGAACGGAACGCATGTGTGTGTTCTTACATTGCCCCCCATCAAGGAGCGGCCTCAGGACGTGACAACCAGCAGGCTTACCAGGATAGGTTCCATGAAATCTGTCCAACAACTCAGGAGCGTGGATGTTGGATGCCGGTTCCCAAGAATTTTCTTCCGGACCATAACCCTTCCACCTCACCAGGTACTGGAGCCGTTTGCCTCTTAATCTGGAATCCAGGATCTCTTCTACCTCGAATTCCTCTTGACCGTCAACCACCACAGGAAGCGGTGGGGGAGCCGAACGCCCAGGAAATCAGAACATCGAGACCGGTTTTAAAAGAGCAGCATGAAATACAGGATGTATTTTCCAGGACGCTGGAAGTTTAAGCTGGAAGGCCACAGGATTGACTTGGCGGATGATAGAAAAAGGACCCAGGAAACGTTGACCCAACTTCCTACTGGGACAAGACAGCTTAAGGTTAACAGTTGATAACCACACACGGTCACCCACCTTGAACTCTGGGTCGCCTCTCCGCCTCCGATCAGCGTAAGTCTTGAAATTTTGTTGCGCCTTCCTCATGTTTTCTTGGAGCCTTTGGAAATTACTTGATAGAAAAGTTAATCTGTCCTTGACAGCGGGAACTAAAATATCAGAAACAATGGCAGAGGGAAAAGTTACTGGATGAAGACCATAATTTGCGAAAAAAGGGGACTGATTAATTGATGAGTGATGGGAATTATTATAAGCAAACTCCGCCAAAGGAAGAAGATTGACCCAATCGTCTTGGAGGTAAGAAGAATAACATCTCAGGTATTGCTCGAGAGTTTGATTCGTTCGCTCGGTCTGGCCATTGGACTGAGGATGGAACGCAGAAGAAAGAGACGCCGAAATCTTGAGTGCTTTGCATAATGATTTCCAGAACTGTGATGTAAATTGTGGTCCCCGATCCGACACTACTTCATCTGGAAGGCCATGGAGTCTTACCACTTCTTTAATGAAGGTATCGGCAGTCTTGGAGGCGGAGGGAAGTTTTGGTAGAGATTTAAAATGTGCCATCTTGGTTAACCGATCAACAAAAACAACAATGGTGGAACAATCAGAGGACAATGGTAAATCGGAAATGAAGTCCATAGAAACTGATCCCCATGGACGGGAAGGCACTGGCAGAGGTTGAAGAAGACCAATAGGCCTAGAGTGAGAGTCCTTAGATCTGGAAAATATTTCACATGAAGCAACAAATTTAAAACAGTCCTTAGCCATCCCAGGCCACCAGAATACTCTCTTAGCCAAGACAATAGTTTTCTTTATATCTGGATGACCTGCCAATTTAGAATCATGACTATTTTTAAGAACCTCCAGACGCATTGATTCTGGGACAAAAATTTTGCCTTGATGGAAAAGAAGACCTTCCTTAGGCAGTAACGATGGTTCAGAAATGTTTAAAGAAGCGTCCTTAATTCTATCCACCAGGGTTGGTTGAAGCAGAAGAAAGTTATTAGAATTTAGAATTGTCTCAGGGGCCAAGGAAACCTCGTTTTCAGAAGAAACATTCGAGATAAAGCATCTGCTTTGACATTTTTTGATCCGGGTCGGTAAGTAAGATGAAAATTGAATCTCATAAAAAATAACGCCCATCTTGCTTGTCTGGGTCTAAGTCGTTTAGCTGAACGTAAATATTCCAGATTCCTGTGATCAGTAAAAATGAGAATCGGATGTTTAGACCCTTCGAGGAGGTACCTCCATTCTTCAAGTGCCAGCTTGATAGCGAGTAATTCACGGTCAGCCACATCGTAATTACACTCACTCTTGGCCAACTTACGAGAAAAGAAGGCAACAGGATGAAGATCCTCTTGAAACCCAGTTCTCTGAGACAACACAGCACCCACCGCAAGTTCCGAAGCATCTACCTCCAAAATGAAAGGAAGGGAAACGTCAGGATGGTGAAGAATTGGACCTGAAGTGAAGAGTGTTTTCAATTTCTCAAAAGCCTCCTGAGCCTGAGTAGACCAAACAAACTTTTGATTATTGCGCGTCAGTTCAGTGATTGGAAGAATGACTTGAGAAAATTTTTTTATAAATTTTCTATAGAAATTTGCAAAGCCGATAAAACGTTGAACGGCCTTCTTAGAAGATGGAATCGGCCAATTAAGAATTGCAGAAATCTTCCTCGAGTCCATCTGAATGCCCTGAGGAGAAATACAGAACCCCAAAAAATCTACAGATGATTGTTCGAACACACATTTCTCAACTTTGGCATATAACTGATGAGTGCGTAGACGGGCCAGAACCTTCTTCACATGAACTCTGTGTTCTTCCAAAGAATTAGAAAAAACAAGAATATCATCTAAATAAATGATGACAAATATATCGAGGAAGTCCCTGAAGACGTCATTAACAAAATGTTGAAAAGTTGCAGGAGCGTTGCAGAGACCAAAGGGCATGACCAGGTATTCAAAATGCCCGTAACGAGTACGAAAGGCTGTCTTCCACTCATCGCCTTCTCTTATTCGGACCAAATTGTAAGCGCCCCGGAGATCCAATTTAGAAAAGATCTTAGCCTCCGCCAATCGTTGAAATAATTCAGGAATGAGAGGAAGTGGGTAACGATTCTTAACTGTGATCTTGTTCAAATCCCGGTAGTCTATACACGGCCTTAATGAATGGTCTTTCTTCTCGACAAAGAAAATCCCAGCTCCTGCTGGAGAAGAAGATTGTCTAATAAACCCTTTAGCCAAATTTTCATCTAAATAAGAACGAAGTTCCACAGTTCTGACTCGGATAAAGGGTAAACTCGACCAAACGGAATCTGGGCCCCAGGAAGAAGATTAATAGGGCAATCATAAATGCGATGAGGGGGTAACTTTTCAGCCCCTTTCTTATTGAAAACGTCCAAAAACTCCCAATAAGCTTGAGGAAGAAGTTCATGAATTTCCGAAGTAGGGGATAAAAAACAGACCTTTTTTGAAGAAGAAATACAACGAGAAGAGCAGAAATTTGAAAGAAATTTTACTTCACCGGTAGCCCAATTGATGGATGGGTTGTGCTTCTGTAACCAAGGTAATCCCAGAATAACGGGGAACAAAGGAGAAGACACCACATCAAAGTTCATCATTTCAGCGTGCCCTTTATTCAACAAAACAAAAAGAAGGACGGTCTCTTGCACCACAGGGCCTGAGGTAATCAGAGACCCGTCAGCCACCCGGAGAGCTACAGGATTCTTCTTGGCTTGGAGCGGAATCTGGAACCGTAGTGCTACTCTATTGTCCAGAAAGCATCCGCTGGCCCCAGAGTCAAGGATTGCTTGGAGTTCTACCCGTTGGTCTCCCCACTGTAAAGACAAAGAGACTGTCAGGAGAGGCACAGGAACATGGCAGGGGGTAAAGTCTTTTTCAAGCAACTTCTTACCCGCTGGGCGGACCGGGCAACCCCGAAGCAGATGGCCTGCTTGTCCACAGTAAAGACAGAGATTCAGTCTGCGGCGTCTGATGCGTTCCTCCGGAGATAAAGCAGACTTAATAGCACCGATCTGCATGGGCTCTGGGGCTGTACTGAAGACAGGCGGAGGCATGGCTGGAGAAAAGGTGGACGGCATCCGAACCGGAGGAGGAGCAGATGGTAACATCCAGGTCTGAGATGAAAGACCCGCTTTTTCCGCCTCTTCTTCCTCTCAACGCTCTCGGAGTCTCTGATCAAGTTGGATAGCGAGGAGGATGAGGTCTTCCAAACTGTCCGGAATGCCAGTACGGGCCAATTCGTTCTTCAACTCAGAAGAAAGTCCGAAGCGGTATTGGTTCTTTAGTGCGGCAGGGTTCCATTCTGTGTCATCTGCCCACTGCCGGAACTCCAACGTATAATCCTCAGCAGGACGGACCCCTTGCTTCAGGGCACATAAGGCAGCCTCAGCAGTAGCGACTCTGTGGGGATCATCGAAAATGACCGCCATCGCGTCAAAAAAGGAATCCACCGAAGCCAAGACTGGACTGTGGCGGTCCATGAGACGAAAGGCCCAGGTCTGTGGTTCTCCCGTGAGAAAAGAGATAATAACCCCAACCCGGGTTTGTTCAGTAGGATAAGTGTGAGGCTTTAAGGAGAACAGCAGCTTGCAGTTACTCCTGAAATTCCGAAATAGCTTCCGGTCTCCGGCAAACTTCTCTGGAAAAGCCACCTTGGGTTCAGAGATCTCCGACGTGATAACTTGAACCTCTGTTGGCGCAGGAGGAGTGGCAGCAGAAGTGGAAGGGAGAGCCGCTGGCGGATGAGATCTGATATGCTCCTGTAGCTGAGCATATCCGCTTTGCAGCTCCCGGACCGCTTGCGTCAGAGAGGACAGCTGCTGGGTTAGGACAGCAAACGGAGAGGCCCCTTCAGCTGGATCCATTTTTCGGCCTGGTTATACTGTCAGGCTTACCGGTGTGATCCAGGCGGAGAAGGAGCTGGAGCTGAAGATCTTGAACTCACAAGCGCCTCACACAACCACTACCCACCTGGAGTGGAACAGGGAGCAGGGTTGTGGAGAGTAGCCAATGAGACTATCAAACGCGGTACAGAGGATGAGACAAAGCCGTAGTCAAGAAGTCCGAGGTCAGGGCAGGCAGCGAGGTTCGTAACGATAAGACAGGCAGAAGAGTCGAGGCAGGCAGCAGAAATCGTAGTCCAGGTTCAGGCAGGGTCACAACAGGCAATTCAAGAAGTAAGAGATGCTAGGGTTTCAGTAATAAACCTAATAACCAGGCAATGCATGTCAGTCTGGATCTGGTTTAAATGCATATCTTTTGGC
Source organism: Xenopus laevis (assembly GCF_017654675.1). Lineage (NCBI taxonomy): Eukaryota > Metazoa > Chordata > Amphibia > Anura > Pipidae > Xenopus > Xenopus laevis. The sequence continues at coordinate 201,102,729 of NC_054371.1, forward strand.
GCCAAACTAGCGTCCTCACGCTGACGTCGCGGAACTGACGTCAGCGCGTCCGTCACAGGCGTTTCCGCCTACGTTCCTGCGCCCGCGACCGTCGCCACCGCGTCCGCGACCGTCGCCGGCGTCCGCGTCACACGCCGGCGCGCATTACCGCGCCCGCGCTGAACGGAACGCATGCGTGTGTTCTTACACTGAAAAAGGGACAGTTGGGAGGTATGGCGCTGTCTGCATAGATGCACTTAATGCCAGAGTTATGTAAAAAGGGGGAAAATACGCACTGAGGATTAGAATAGCAATCCAGATCATAAGATTTCTGGAGATGTTGCCCATTACAACCAATCAGATCTTTGCTTTTGTTTTCTAACTTATAGATTGCTGTTTAAATCTAATTGCTGATTGGTTGCCATGAGCAACATCTCCAGAAATCTCTCCAGATATTTATCTCCAATGTTAGTAAACAAGCCCCTAAAGTTTGCCCAGGAGCAGTAACCCATAGCAACCAATCGTCACGAAGCTTTTACTGGTCACCTGTTTAAAAGCAAATATCTTATTGGTTACTGCTCCTGGGCAAACATAGTACCTGTTATTAGACATGAGGGTAAGTGTGCCAATTAAATCCTGTCCCATCCAAGCAGCCAGCATGCCTCTTATCTCTAGCCCATACTACATTATCTTCAGTGGTGCACTATACATCATATAAGGTCTCTTTGGGCCACTTCACTGCTACAACCTACATTTTTCTTGCTTAATGGTGTTTGTGCAGGGAAATGCATAATTTTTATAGTATATCCAGTATGTACTGAAAATGAGCAAACTTTGGGTGTTGATTTCACTCTGTGATTGACTTCAAGTGAAATCCCTGTTGAGTATGATATTCAGACTGTGAAAAGGCCCTCTAAAACCATAACAGAAGCTAGAAAAGATCTCCAACATTCCTCTCTACATATTTTATTGCAAAGGGGATACGTCTGGTGGGGTTTGGCTATGCAGTTGGGTTGCCAGATTGTACTGTACCAAGATCACAGCTAATGAAATGAAATGCATATCTACTATCTCATTCTTTGCAAAAAATATGAGGAAAGAAAGCTTTGTTTGAGTGCCATGTTTAAGTAACCCAAAAAAACACAGTGGGAAAATACCCCAATTAAATTACCCCGTGATGGCCTACTGTGTTGGCCTTTGGGTAGACACATGAATAGGATTTAAATGTCCAAAGGAGTGAAGGGGCAGAATATAGGAACGGAGGGGCTGGTTTTCAGCCTGTGCTTATACACAAGCCGAGAAACAGCCCTGTCTGTCACTAAACTTCTGATGACTCAAGCTAAACAGCATGGGGACCCATTTTTTGGATGCGTACATCCCAGTCATACACCATTCTTCTGTGTTTCCACTATGGCAGTCTCTTCTTTGGGTTGTCTTCTGCTTGTTGGCCCCAACAGAAATGTATGTTCTTATGTTGAACATACAGTGCATTGGTCTTATTATTGTGTGATCCTTTTATTCATAGATCCCACAGTTGCTGTAGTACAATATATATATATATATATATATATATATATATATATATATTGAGAGAGAGACATTTTTATTTGAATAACTGTATGCATTTAATATACATAAGAATATAATACATACACATATCAATAGCACACAATACTTTCCTTGTTAAAACTTGTCTTGCTTTATCTGTAAAAATGCTGCACTTTTTGTGTATTATGCATTTGTGATCCGTTCCCATGGTAATAATTAAACATAAAGTGCTTTCAATATTTGGGTCTCCAAACTGTGTAGCATGTGGAGATAGATTTTGAATTTGTCTCTAATTTATTGAGAGTTCAGTGGCAAGGACTGAATCCGGCATACAATTTGCATGTTTCGCTCTCCGCGCAAGCCATTACAGCCATTAAATATTTGATTATGTTCATGCATCGCTTTGGGCAGCTATTAAAGCATAGCCGTTAAATAACCATTAAATAACTTTATAGTACACATATAATTAGATGCAATTATTCCAACAAAACGGGAGTCGGCCATTAGACATTTTGCCAATTAGTGTTGCCGAAGTGCAGCACCTTCCCACATCTTCTTTTCCATGTGTACAATACCAATTATGCTCTCTGAAAAAGGCATATGCACATATTTCATTAGTTTTCTTTTCAGTCCCCCATACTCCTTTTCTCTATATAATGAGCCTAATTTGAGCTTTTGCCGTAAGCCACACGTTTCATTTTAAAGCAATATTAGGAAAGGTTTCTGCTTTGGAATGTATGTTAGTGGACTGATGACATTGCCATTTAGATTTCTTTTGCTTAAACTGAAATCATTAGTGGTAGTGTTCTAAAGTTGCTATAACTTTTGAATACTACCTTTACATCTTTCAGAGGATGCACCTATAATGGGGCTGATTTTAGCCTTCCAATAAGTCACAAATGTCAGATTATCCCAAAGATTTCTGTTGTTGCAGCTGCTGTCCATGATTCTGTGCAGGGACTACAGCCACATATCCCCTTCTTTGGCACTCATTGGGGAGTTATAGAATTTACAGCTGTTTTAGCCTCCATCCTTCCTGGGACCTTGGTGACCAATGGTAATAATAGTAATAATAGGAACTCAGGTGGCCAAGGAGGGAAACATGCTAGTAAACCTACTTGAAAATGCTAAATCATTCTCTTATTTTAGTGTGTAATATTAATTAGTACTTTTGCAATGGATGTTTTTGTCCCAGACCCCCACCCTCTATGTATGGAAGGTATAATAGTCACTATGGAGTGTTGCTGTGTCCTCAGAGTGGTAGCTTTGCCTTTTGCTTGTCCTGGCCTTGTACTGTGCTGGAATTTATGATGTCTTGACACCGGACTGGTGATGGGCAACTCACGGAAGATCTCCTCTATGTTGTTCTTCTGCCCAGGCAGTTGGACAGCAGCATAAGGGCAGGGGCACAATGGCAGATTCATGGAGATTTCGTCGCCTGGCAATAAATCACCTCTTCTTCGGGGCGACAATCTCCCTGAACTGCCTCCCCCTGCCCTCCGCCGGCTATAATGAGAAAACGCCAGCGCAATGGCACTCGCGGTGCTTCGATTTCCGAAGTTGCCTCACGAGAAAAATATTTCATTCCAGAAGCAGCAAGTGTATTTTTTTTTTAAGTTGTAATATTGGTGTGTAGGCGGCCATCTCGAGCCATTTTGCCTGTTCACGTACTTTCAGAAAGAGCCAGCACTTTTGGTAAAAAGGAATTTGCAGTTTCTTTGACTGAGTGTAGTGCCCATCTATATCATCAGCATTTATATTTAGAGTGTGATAATTAAATTCTGTTGCCATGGAACCTTTTATGAAATCTAGCAATATGTCACTTGCAGCTACATTGGCATTATTATTCTTGCTAAATTTATCAAATGCCTTTGTGTAAAACCTTGTTCCTCAGTCCATAGCCCAGCAGTAGGTGGCATGCCGGCCCTTACCTGCTCTTTTGATTATTCCTGATAGAGTCTTGGTGGTAATTTATCTTATTGAGTAAGTATGGGGGATTTAAAAGGAACACAATTTTGTTAATGAGAGTCTGTCAGCAGCCGGCTAACTAGTTCTCGGCATATAAACTCTTCCACTAATCCAATCACAATGGCACATTGTAACTCTTCTGTGCAGGCACTTTATAATCTCCCTTAGCCATAGAATATTTTTTGCCATGGGTTTAATAGTGCTAGGTCTCTTTCTTAAAGTGGGATTTTGACATACTGTAGCTTAATCTTGCAAGCACTTCTTCCTGTACCCCTCTTCCCGACTTTCTTCCTAAAGGACAGCTAATATACAAATTATGTTTTATATTTAGTATGTTGTAGACTGAATGCTTTACCACTCTGTCCAGCTTTTCTTCAAACTTAAAGTTCTAAGCTAGTGTTAACTCCCATTGTGCAGCTTCGTTGTGTACATCAATTTTTTTTGTACTTTCATTCCTCAATGCCAAGAATGTAATGCTCTAGGGTTGTGACTATTTCAGCCTAGCTTAAAACCCCCTAACTCCATAGTCTGAGTCACTATGGGGCACTGGAAGTCAGGCTGCCTATTTTTCTGTGAATTTTTTAACGTTCCTTAATTTGCTGAGTTAGAATATTTTGGCAGCTGCAGCTCAGTTACTCCGTTTTATAGAATGGCTGGTTCTAAGCAGCTTTTCAATTGGTTTTCATTATTTTGTATAGTTTTGTCATCTTCTTCTGACTCTTTAAAGCATTCAAGTGGAAGTCACTGACCCCATCTAAAAACAAATGTTCTGTAAGGCTACATATCTATTGTTACTGCTACTTTTTATTACTCATCTTTCTATTCAGGCCTCTCCTATTCATATTCCAGTCTCTTATTCAAATCAGTCCATGGTTGCTAGGGTAATTTAGACCCTATCTACCAGATTGCTGAATTTGAAAACTAGAGAGCAGAGTGGCTGAGATGTGGGGGCCCGGGAATCCCAAGTTATTTCCCCACCTTTGCTTTTGTGACTGGCAATATCATTTTTGCTTTATTTCTCTTTCCTTATCAGACTTACTGTATGACTCTATCTCCATGCAGGGATATTTAGCAGGGTTATTAGGCATAACGGCAAATTAAATTCCTTACAATGAAATATCGGTGACACAGCCACTCAGCGCAGAGAGAAAACAAGTCTTTATGACCGTGGCATGTTTAGCTTTAAACAAGACTTTATTTCAAATTAAGCGCAGCCGAGCTGTTAACATGTCTGCATCTAATATTCTCCTTTGCCCTTAATATTTTTGGCATCTCTTTCCAACATCTTGTTTCAATCAGAGCTTTTACTGTAGGTATAATACAGTCTTTGGGAGATTCTTTTGGAGTCATAATTCTTAAATCTTGGGAAGAATGCAGGCATGCTTGGAGAATGAGATGTCCTGCTGCTATTTGCTGTTTGCCATAATTGCACGGATCCATTAATCATTAGCTGCGAGTTGGGGTAACGTTTTTGGCTTTCTGTCGACTGGAATCTGGGTTCATATAAAATGAATTCTTTGGCTGCTTGCTGTAAGTTTATTTTAGCAGGTATTCATTTATTCTACAGAGAACATTTCCGGCACAAATACAAGGAAATGCACGGACATAATAACAAGCCTCTCATAAGGTGCCAGCAAATTATAAGAGCTGATTGTTTCAATTAGTACATGTGGGGAAGATGTCTAACATATACCTGTATGCCTAGGCAACAGCTGATTTATGGTAGCAGCAAAGATATGAGAGTTGAATACGTTAGTAATTGACACAATTAGTATCATGTGCTTAGGACATGTACGGGACCTGTTATCCAAAATTCTCAGGACCTGGGGTTTTCTGGATAGCGGATATTTCCGTAATTTGTATCACCATATCTTGTCTACTCGAAAATCATTTAAACATTAAATAAACCCAATAGACTGGATTTGCTTCCAATAAGGATGAATTATATAGTCAAGTACAAGGTACTGTTTTGTTATTACGGAGAAAAAGGAATACTTTTGAAAAAATGTATTTTGATAAAATGGAGTCTATGGGAGCTGGTCTTCCCATGAGTTTTCTGGATAGCGGGTTTCCAGCTAACTGATCCCATACCTGCACATGGAATTACCTACACTGAGCATACTTCAACAGGAGGGCTTTGGAAAGCGAACAGGAGCATTGTGGGAATAAAAATCAGACAATAGGGCCAGGGTAAACATTATTTTATTTTAACGTGAAAACATATGGGCGAGATGCATGTGTTTTCATGTGATAAACGGTGAGATACGTTTTCGTCATTGAATCTGTAATTGAATGAGAGAAGTCTTTCCCATCTAATTGAATCTGGACCAATGTCTGAGACAAGACACAATCTGCCTTTGGTTTTGTCCTCGGCTTGTGGCACACAGGGCATTTTGATCAAAACTGCTTAGCCATGACAATTAAATTACTGTAAGTCTCACAGCTAAGTGCCATTGACGACACTGAGTAGCTCTTGGCCTGTAATTATTTCAGGGACTGACGCAAATGATAAACAATCTTTGCAAATGTCTGTAAAAATGCTGGAGCTTTATAAGTAAAGTACAGGTATGGGACCTGTTATCCAAAATGCTCAGGAACTGTTGTTTTCCAGATTACAGGTCTTTCTGTAATTTGGATATTCATACCTTAAGTCTGCTAGAAAATCATGTAAACATTAAATTAACCCAATAGGCTGGTTTTGCTTCCAATAATGATTAATTATATCTTAGATGGGATCAAGTACAAGCTACTGTTTTATTATTACTACAGAGAAAAAGGAAATAATTTCCCAAGTCACCCATGGCAGACAATTCACCAACATGGGTTAATCCCGCCTATCAGGTCACTGGACAGGAAAGAGTTAACGATCGGTATAAATACCTTGCTCCTCCCAGCAATCCTCGTCTTTTTTCCTGTCCAGGTCACGACAGGCTGCTACAGACTGCTACAGGCTGCTACAGATGGCTAAAAGGCTGCTAAGCTTACCATACCAGAGTGGGTCTCTCTCTCTCTCTCTCTCTCTCCCCTCTGATGCCTCCAAGTGCACCCTATACGGGTTGTGGTGAGAAGAACCCGTTGGGCAGGGTTGTGTGCTGGAGCTGCTGTAAGAATTCCCTCCTAAAGGTAGAGAGGAGGATGAAGCAGTCCAGAGGATCAGCCGTTTCAGATGGATTCGAGGCTGGGTAAAGTGTTTTGTTCCATGGAAGAGCACACGCGCCAATACTGACGCGGACGCGCGTCGAGTACGGACGCGGAAGCGCGTGTAAGACGCGCGCCTGAGTTGACGCGAACGGAGTGACGCGTGCCGGAAGTGACGCACGCGGAAGACGCGCGCTCAAAGAAGACGCGCGCCCGGAAATGGACGCGCGCGCCCGGAAGTGACGCGCGACCGGACTGACGCGCGGGAAAACGGCGTCAGGAAGTGACGCAATAAGAAGACGCTGGCAGTGTGTGCAAGGCTGGCGTTTTGGCTGGATGTGATTGTACACTTCGCCGGAAGTTGGAGAGCGTTGGTTCACTCGACTACAGACTGTGAGTGCCTTTCCAGTGGAATCTTGCTTTTGTAATTGAATTTATGCTTATGGAATAATGTGTTACAGGTTACTATGGATCAGCCTGGCTCTGGAAAAGGATCTCAGCCCAAAGGTCCTAGGTAAGCTGGCTGTGGATATATGGATGTAATGAGAGAGAACGATAATTAGTGGCTGATGGTTGTCTTTTCCATTTTCAGCCTACATATGTCAACTGAATTGCAGAAAGGGGAGCCTACTCTCTCAAAGAAAGCGGCTTCAGCTACGGACCCAGTAGCGTCTGCAGACCCTCAGCCTTCAGGAGCCCCACAATTGGATGCTCTGGTCTCCATCATCAAGCAAGCTGTAGTACAAGGCATGCAAGAGGCTACTGCTTCTACCTCTGGGGTACAGAGGAAAGCTAAGAGGGTCAGAGATTTGCCATATGAGTCTCTATCAGATGTGTCAGATGAAGAATTGTATTCTCCAGGGGACGCACATTCAGAACTCTCAGAGGAGGGAGAAGTGTTTTCTGAGGAAGAGATTGCATTTGATCCTACAGCGATAGAGAATCTGGTAAAGGCAGTAAGGAAGACGCTATGTCTTTCGGAAGAGCTACCTAAGTCTAGTTCAGCAGATAAATTCTTCCCATCGGTCAGGAAAAGACAGGTGACTTTCCCGGTGCATGATTCAATTAAGGAAATCATCAGCTCTGAGTGGAAGAGAACAGAGAAAAAGTTTGTTATCCAGGGGAAGTTTGCAAAAAAGTATCCGGTGGAGGAGTCTTTCTCTAAATTGTGGGACAATCCGCCTAAAGTCGACGCTGCGGTGGTAAGGTTGGCAAGAAAGACGACGCTGCCAGTGGATGATGCAGCAGCTTTCCGTGATCCAATGGAGAAACGGATCGAAACCAACCTCAAGAAGACGTTTATAGCGGCAGGAGCAACTTGTAGACCGGCAGTAGCTATGACCTCCACATCAAGAGCTATGAAGGTGTGGTTGAATAACCTGGAAGATGCCATTTCTTCTAATGTCAAAAGGTCTGGGTTACGTGAAATGTTGTCTGAATTGAAACTAGCGGTGGATTTCATGACCGATACCTCTCTAGATCTGGTACATCTAGCTTCAAGAACTATGGCACTTTCGGTGTCCTCAAGAAGGGCTTTGTGGTTGAAGCCATGGCTGGCGGATTCAGCCTCTAAGGGGAATTTATGTCAGTTGCCGTTTGAGGGAGAGATGCTCTTCGGTGAGAAACTCGATTCCATCATTAAGAAAGCTTCCGGGGGCAAGAGTGTATTTTTGCCGCAGGAGAAGAGATTCAGGCGTCAAGGGGGGAGGCCTAGTTCCCCCATTAACAGGTCCTTTCGGGGTTCAAGACAGCCTAGATATGGAAGGACTGCCGGAAGACAGACTAATTGGAAGCCCACAAGGGGGGAAAGTAGGCCTCCCAATAGGAGAAGTTCTACTTTCAGCTCAAGCCATACGGAGAAGAAGCAATGAGATCAGGCCGGCTCAGACCAGCAGAGTGGGGGCACGTCTAACATCCTTTTATGCGGTCTGGGCCTCAAAAATCAGAGACCAATGGGTCCTGAGGGTGATTCAGGAAGGATATCAGTTGGAGTTCCACAGGGTGCCGTCTCGCAATGTGTTCAAGGTGTCTTCAGTCCCGCAGGTACCAGGTTCGGACCAAGTGTTACAGGAGTATGTAGATCAACTCCTGAACTCGGGGGCAGTGGAATGGGTTCCGAAGTCCCAACAGGGCTTAGGTTTCTATTCGAAGCTCTTTCTAGTCCGGAAGGCCTCGGGGGCATTCAGACCGGTACTGGATTTACGCCCTCTGAATCAGTTTGTCAACTGCAGGCGCTTCAAAATGGAATCACTGACGTCCATCCTACAAGCAGTTCCTCCACAATCATGGCTAATAAATCTGGACTTGAAGGACGCATATTTCCATGTACCAGTGCACAAGACACACCGGAAGTATCTTCGATTTGTTTTCAGAGGTCAACATGTCCAGTTTACCTGTCTTCCCTTTGGCCTCTCAACGTCCCCAAGAACGTTTACAAAAGTCCTGGTCACGGTCGTGGCTTTTCTAAGAGTAGAAGGTGTGCCTATATTTCATTACCTGGACGACATTCTGTTGGTGGCTTCATCAAGAGAGGAAGCTCTGAAATTCAGGGACAGAACAATCCTGGTACTCCAACAGTTCGGTTGGGTAATAAACTGGGAGAAGAGCAGCTTACTTCCGTCACAAAGGATGGTCTTCTTGGGTGCACACCTGGATACGCAGGAAGGAATAGTTTCACTTCCTCAAGAAAAGATACAGCATATATTGAGACAAATAAGACAGTTCAAAGAACAACAAAGAGTCTCAGTAAGATCATGCATGTCGGTCCTAGGTCTCATGGCATCTACGATCCAGATGGTGAAGTGGGCCAGGTGGCACATGAGGCCTCTCCAACAATTCTTCCTGAGGGAGAATGCTTCAAGACAGTTGAAACTAAATTCACGAATTGTAGTTTCAGAGGACGCCAAAGACAGTTTAAGTTGGTGGCTGGTTGTAGGAAATTTGACTCAGGGGATGGTCCTTGCAAACCCCCCGTATGTGGTGATCACGACAGACGCTTCAGAGAGAGGCTGGGGTGCAGTACTGGAAGGCCGCAGTGTTCAAGGTCATTGGAACCTGCAGGGTGTCTCCTCAAACATTCTGGAACTACGGGCCGTGAAAGAGGCATTGCTGGCCTTTTCAGAAAAGATTCTACATGCCTGGGTAAAGATTCAGTCAGACAATGTTACAACTGTGTCTTATGTGCAGAAGCAAGGTGGCACCAGAAGCGCCCGACTGCTAAAAGAACTGGCCCCAATAATGACGTGGGCAGAGGAAAATCTAGAAGGGCTGACAGCCTTACATATTCCAGGCAGTCAGAATACGGAGGCAGACTTTCTCAGTCGCAACACCTTGCAACCAGGAGAATGGAGTTTATGTCTGCTAACCTTTCAAGGCGTAGTACAGAGGTTCGGAAGGCCAGAAATCGATCTTATGGCCACGGACAAAAACCACAAGTGCAGCAGGTTCTTCTCCAGGGCACCATGTCCTCTGGCAGAAGCAGTGGATGCACTCCTCCAGGATTGGAGCAGGATATTTGGTTATGTTTTTCCGCCCTTTCCAATGATTTGGAGGGTGTTGAAAAAGGTGGATATCGAAAAAGCCTTGGTCATAGCCATAATTCCGTATTGGCCGAGACGCCCTTGGTTTCCGCTCCTGCAGAGTTTGGCAGTGGAGCCACCTCTGAGACTGCCTCTTCAGCCGGATTTGTTATCCCAGGGCCCAGTGGTCTACGAGGGAGTGGATTCCCTGTCACTGACGGCATGGAAATTGAAAGGCAGAGGCTAGCAGAATATGGTTTCCAGGAAGATCTGGTGAATTTCTTATTGAAGGCTCGGAGGGCTTCTACCTCGGCTCAATATTACAGGGTCTGGAAGTGTTTCGCAGAATTTGCAGTACAACACAAGTTTGACCCAAAAGATCCTACTGTCCAACAGGTGATTCAGTTCCTGTTTGTGGGTTTCCAGAGAAAACTTAGCACAAGCACCCTGCGAGGTCAAGTCTCCGCATTATCTGCATTGTGTGGTCATTCCTGGGCGGAGGAGCCTCTGGTTAACCGGTTCTTCAACGCAATGAGAAGGGTGTGTCCTTTCAAGAAATCCAGAGTTCCACCTTGGGACCTTACGATTGTCTTACGAGCCTTAATGTCTTCACCTTTTGAGCCTTTGCGGAAAGCCTCGGACTGGCATGCGACATTGAAAGTCCTGTTTCTGGTCGCTATTACCTCAGCTTGCAGGGTTGGTGAGATTTCTGCTTTGTCAGCAAAAGAGCCAGACACAGTTGTCTATCCGGACAAAGTGATTATGAGACCATCTTTTGAGTTTCTTCCAAAAGTAATCTCCCAATTTCATGCCGATTTGGAAATTACACTACCTTCTTTCTGCCCGTCTCCAAAGTCTAACAAGGAGCGAGAATGGCATACTTTGGACTTGGTGAGGGCCGTTTCGCATTATCTGACGCGAACGAAGGATTGGCGAAAATCTGACAAGTTATTCCTGATTCCGAGGGGCCCTAGAAAGGGTATGGCACCAGCTAAATCTACGATTGGCCGCTGGATTGTCTCCTGCATTGCTCTAGCTTATCGGTTGACAGGCAATGAGATTCCTAAGGACCTGAGGGCTCACTCTACAAGAGCCATGGCTACTTCCTGGGCGGCGGAAGCCAAGGCCCCGCCAGACCTCATCTGCAAGGCTGCGAGGTGGACATCTTCTTGTACCTTCATTCGTCATTACAGACTGAATGTGATGCTGTCTCAAGATGCAAAGTTTGGAAGAAAGATTTTGCAATCTGTTGTTCATGCTAAATAAAGTTTTTTGGTTGATCGATAATGGTCCCTCCCTTCTTTAAGCTTGGGGAAATCCCATGTTGGTGAATTGTCTGCCATGGGTGACTTGGGAAATATAGAAATTTTTTCATACTCACCGTAATTTCTATTTCCAAGTCACTTCCATGGCAGCATTCACCAACTTCCCTCCCTTCTTCTGGAGCTTGTTACTAGACGAGGATTGCTGGGAGGAGCAAGGTATTTATACCGATCGTTAACTCTTTCCTGTCCAGTGACCTGATAGGCGGGATTAACCCATGTTGGTGAATGCTGCCATGGAAGTGACTTGGAAATAGAAATTACGGTGAGTATGAAAAAATTTCTATATTTTTAAAAATATGAAATATTTAGATAAAATGGAGTCTATGGGAGAGGGCCTTTCCATAAATTCAGAGCTTTCTAGATAGCTGGCTTCTGAATAACGGATCCCATAACTGTATATTATTCAAAGATATAAAGGTGAAAATATGTGGCTGTGATTGAAGCTTGTCATGCTGTGTCAAAGGAGAAGATATTTATACTGAAGACACCCATGATTCCTATAGATATAAATTTCTAGCTGGCTCTTTTACAATTTACAGTGTAATATCTACAAAGCTCTAGGACAGTCTCTTAAAAGGGTGGTTCACCTTTAATTCATTGTTAGAATGTTCTAGAATACTACAAAATTATTCAATTGACCTTATTTTTTCTTTTTTTATAGTTTTTGAATGATTTGCATTCTTCATCTCCTGACTCTTTCCAGCTTTCAATATGCAGTCCTCTCCCCAGTGGGCCTATCACACCAATACCTGGCTGAAAATTGGCCAGATATTAATTTTTGTTGTTGTCTACCCTATGTAACTTTGCTTCAGTGATTTATTGAATGTATTAATTCACAGATTTATTCAATGAGGTGCTGTGGGTACAGTGAGTGAGCTCTATATTCTATGTAGTCTTATGTGGTGGAACCCATCAAAGTCACCACGTGGGAGAACAACTGTAAACACCTATGTGTAGGAGCCCTTAGGGCAGGCTCCACACACACTCTGATTAATTCAGTCGGGGAGTATCCCCTTTTATTTAGCCACCAAACATGATGTGTGTGGATCCGTCTTTCTATACATATACGTTGCTAGGGGACCCGGCCGGGTCTACGGAAGAGACGCACCACCAGTTGCAGGATTGGTGAACTACAGATGTGCAGTAGGAGAAATTACATTGTGCCCTTAGGGCAGGGTCATATTGACCAAATATGTACCCATGGACCAGTGTCTAGAGTGAATGCTTTAGAAGGATGGGCCACGGGTACCTCTATAGTAAATACAAAGAAACTCCTAGCTTGCCACTCAATTCTGGGGGCAGAGGTGAAGGGGAGATGGTGCCTGCCAGCAGTCGACACATATGCAGACATATAGACTGTCCCTGGGAGAAGTGACTAGGACCTAAATTCAGCACTTTCTTAGGGCCCTAGAAAATCTCTTGCAGAGGCTACAATCTGGCCTGTGGGCCTCCAGTAGGATATCTACTGTATGTTCAAATGATACTAGGAATGTTGTTCCTGTACATGGTAAATTATATTCTTTCCTGTAGTGAAATAGAAATTTTAACTCGTCAGTGCCTGTAACCATTTCAGACTTGCAGACTTGCATATTACATCACAAACATGGGAGAACTAAAATCCTGTGTTTCTTCCTCTCTAATCTGTAGGTTTACCTGTAGAAAACATTAGCTGCCTTTAATTTGTCCCTTGTGGTTATCACCCACTGAGCACACACCATTATTCATTTGATTCATCCTTTGTACAGCTGCACTAAGGCTGCCACTGTGCAGTTTGGCAGGACAAGACAGATTTTTCACAGTAGAAAACAAAGCCAGAACCCTCAAGTAACAAACCTTAAAACCAAATAAAAGGAAATGTTCCCATCTGAAGATAAGTAGGCCTAAATATGTTGTTCCGTCTAAGTCTTTGGAAAGGTTTAACACCACAGACTAGAAGCTGATTTACAATATATACATAATTAAATTATTATAGAGGTGGTTCACTTTTGAATGTTATAGAATGCCCTCTATCCAACTTTGCAATTGATTTTCATTTTTTTTTTTTTTTTTAATAGTCTCAATTATTTGCTCTTCTCTTCTGCCACTTTCCAGCTTTCAAATGGGGGTCACTGGGCAGCCACTGTGAGGCTACATTTTTATTGTTATTGTTACTTTTTTATTACTTATATTTGCGTGTAAATAAGCAACCCTCGCCACCAGATAGCTGCTGAAATACTTATTTGAGAGCTGTTCAACAAAAAGCTAAATAATTGAAAAGCCATAAAAATAAATGAAGACCAATTGCAAGTTGTCTCAGAATATCAATGTCTACATCATATTAAAAGTTTATTTAAAGGTGAACTACTCCCTGTAATATAACTAAATATATAAATAAATATATAGTATAGGTTTATATTGTCTTACAACTTGCCTTGCATGAAGAATTGCTACACTTTTATTTATATATATATATATATATATAGATATAGATATAGATATATATAGATATAGATATATATAGATATATAGATATATAGATATATAGATATATAGATATATAGATATATAGATATATAGATATATAGATATATAGATATATAGATATATAGATATATATAGATATAGATATATATAGATATATATATAGATATATATATAGATATACGTATATATAGCACTAGAACACAGCACTGTTATTATGTATTACAGGTACTATGCGCTGTAACTCCTCTTCGTATAACATTGTAACATTGACTACAGTGCTGTAGTACTATAATGTAACACTACCATAGTAAAGTAAGTGTGCTAGCATGGGGCAGCATTGTAGTAAGTGAATTGTTTTATAGTGCCATGTTTTAGTGTTGTGGTTTGTTACAAGCAATTTAATACTTAACACACTACACTATACAGTATCACACACTTAGTTACTGGCTCCCACAGCAGACTCCCTTTAGAGCCCCCAAACTCACAAACATTTATGGAACACATCAGTCAGGGCCCAGGCAGTCACATGGAAGGCCCCTGCTTTTAGGTCAGTAATAGAGTGCCACGCTTCACTATAGCATTTAATCAGGGTAACACTTCACTCTGCCCTCTAACATGCTAGGTGTACTCTAGTGATGTGCGGGTAGGGTTTTTCTTGACCCGCTCCAACTGAGCCCACCCACACCTGGCTCCTCCTCTTTCTTTATAGGCCCGCCCTGCCAGTGACATCACAAAAGCGGCAGGATGAGCACTTGCCTATAAAAATAGAAGCAGGAAGCTGGCAGTGTAAGGTCGCAAGTGGGGAGAGCCGGCAGAAGAGCTCAACCTGAACCCGCCTGCGACCTGCAAAGCAATTGCTGAGGTGGCCCAAACCTGCGGGTGTCGGGGCGGCCCACATATCACTAATGTACTCTGCTTACCTGTAAAGGCTTCTACATCTACAGTGTTCTTAGTATGATACTGTAATATAGTGCTGCACCAGCTTTACAATGTGATGCTACATCTAATTTATTTACTATACCATGGTGACATGGTACTACACTTACTGAAGTGCACATTGTGTTGCAATCAGGGCCAGATTTCAACCCAAAGCGCCCCTAGCCTGCTCGTACCCCCCGCTGCACGAGCACCACCTCCTGCTTTTGCCCCTACTCCCTTACCTACTGCCCATTGCTTTTGTGCTATTCCCCAATCACTGGTTCTGGGGGGGGGGAGATTCAAACAACCTTCAAATTCCTCTGCCCAGTCCCCAGTTCAGATGCAGCCAGCGTGTGGGCATGCCTCCCCCAGATCTTTGCCACCCTAAGCCTTGCTGCAACTACTATAATATTGTAACATGTTTGTACACTTATTATTGCTCTCTAATCTGGTACTGTACACTTGCTCTAACATGGTGTTATGTATTGCATTCCAGTCTGCATACAGAGTTATACTTCTTTTATGGCCATGTTATATTGTCCTGTTCTTCATTTAAAGGACAAGGAACGTTAAACTAAAGAAGTAGGCTAGAAATGATGTGCATTACATTTTGGGGTTCTGTACCAGCCCCAGGCAACCAAGACCCTTTAGCAGGAAAGATCTGTGCCACCAAAGATGCCCCAGTAGCTCCCCATATTCTTTTCTGCTGATTCACTGCACATGCTCTGTGCTGCTGTCACTTACTGAGCTTAGGGACTGACTCAAAATCTGTATAACCCAGAAATACCATTTCACTGTCTAAAATACTTAAACATTATACTAATTTGCTGCAGTTCAGTGGTATGGTATTTTTAGTTTCAAAATAAACGTAGAAGAGTAAAGAATAGTACAGTGTACATATTATTATTACCAATGCTAATTTCTACTGTAGCCTATAGGAAACCTCCTCCATGTTCCCATAATCTAAATCTAGATAGTGCCCCTTTTATTATGCAGAATAGTAATATGCAAACCATTATTCAATACTGATGTTCTGAATGAGGTATCCACTGTAATTATGCCCAATCTGACTCACTTTCTTCTATTTTCAGCCATCGTTGATGATGAAAGGCTTTCTGCAGAGGAAATGGATGAAAGGAGGCGGCAGAACATTGCTTATGAGTATTTATGCCATCTAGAGGAAGCAAAAAGGTAAAAATAAATAAATAAAGGCTGTTACTGACAGTAATGCGTGTTCAGTTAATTGGACAGAGTGGGAGAAACATGGTCCAAGGCAGCCCCCACAAATTTTGAAAAAACACTCCATTCTGTAAGCGAACGCTGAAAGTGTTGTCTATTTGTTTTTTTCAGATGTGTTTTTTAAATAGGAACTGGCACAACTATTGATTTTTTTACCTAATTATTGTGGATTTTTCCCGGATTTAGCATGCAGATTAAACTTTATATATTTCACTTGATACTGTAAATTCTAAATTGCTGACTTGTACTTGATTCAGTTGGTCAGTAAGATCACTAGCTGACACATTTTATCACAACATGTTTGGCAAAATGTGCCCCTCTGGTAACTACAGTGGAGGGATATGTAAGGGGGGGGTGCCCGTCCTGCACCCAGACCAGCAGTAGTCAAGCTATGCCGCTGCTGTGCGTTGTGATGATCCTCAATCTGACGGCCTGCATAGTAGCAATTGCAATCCAGTCGTTGAATCTAGGTCCAAAAGATTGGATAAGCCCATATTGACAACCTCAAGGTGGGCATGTAAAAAAGATTTGCTTGTTTGGTGACTTTGCAAACAAGTAACGCTTTAGTTGGGGTGCTATTGTGGTTACTTGAAGGAACAGGTTCAGCCTTAAGGTTGCCATCCACGCACAGTGTTTTTAGGATATTGGTGGATGTATGAAGGAAGACCAGCCGACTAATATCTGCAAAAGATTTGGATTTTGGCAGTCGATCTGCCAAGTTGGAAAATTTTAATTGGGTGCCTATGAAGGAGCCTGACATTCTATTGTTTCTACCTGTATATCTGATGGTTCAGCTCTAAATGTCTGTATTGTCTAAATGTCGCCTCTAAATGTCTGCGACCAGTGGTTGCAGAAAAAGTTTGTATATGGCCACCTTTACTAGGTTAGGTTGCTTTACCCTTAACTTTGATTTGGTTGCATATAAGCAGAAACAGCTTGTTAAATGTATCTTTCCGAGAAGTCACCTGTTTCTGGAGGTTTGTTACTGCAATAAAGTTGCACATACAAATTTGCCAGTGTGAATGAACCAAAGCGAAAACTGGCCATAGACGCAAAGATGCCCTTTTGTATGATTTTCAGATTTTGGCAATCACTTAATCAGTCGATTGGATAGGTTAAAAGATATAGATTGGCTACTGATAAGCTCTCTGCATGTAATGGGAGACTGTCCCTACTATTTGTCGGACAAAACTTTCGTACTATTGCTGTCTGTCAATTAATGGCCAGAGCATTATCTGTTTTGTTCTTTTTCCTACTTATTTTAATCTGAATGGTAGATCATGAGAAGGAGTGTTCGTCGCACCAAAAAAAAAAATATGCACATCTACGGCCACCTTAAGGTGGAATCCAATGTTAAGTGGAAACAACAGGAATGTGGTTGTTCAGCATTGTACATTCCAAATTGATTTGCTCCTTGTAGGGAGAGTTGAAATAATATGCTGCCCTAATGGACCTTTGAACAGGAGCATTGTTTATTTGGAAGGGGCCGGACTGGTACTTTTACAAACACTAAACTTTGATGAATTTATGTTAAAGGCACACAACAACAAAAGGAATGTTCTTTAGTTTCTTGATAATCAGTTCTGCTGGTTTGTGATGATTGAAAGAAAAGAGCTAATGCTATTAACCTCTTGGTTAGCATTAAATCTCATTACACTTCTATAAACCTTCATATTTGAGCCACTGATGCTGTTGGAATTCTACTGTATATCTTGATTATTCTCAGTGGGTGACTTTATGCAGAAAGGACAGTCATCGTCACATATTGATTTCTTTTCAGTTAACCAATATAGTATCTTTCACATAATTAAGTTCAGTTTATTTTATTTAAAGATTATTTAAATAAAGATTTATTTAAAGATTATTTAAAGATTATGTGATCAATATTCTAATTATATTTATGTTTGTGTCTCATGTTGTGTTTCTCTCCAGCCAGCAGTTCTGTAAATGTAGTTCAGGTATGGGATCTATTATACAGAATGCTTGGGACCTGGGGTTTCCCAGGATCTTTCCATAATTTGGATTCTCTATAAAGTCTGGTAAAATATCATGTAAAACATTAAATAAACTCAATAGGATTGTTTTGCTTCCAATTAGGATTAATTCAATCTTAGTTGGAATCAAATACTAGATATGGGAAATGCCCTTTGGAGCTTTCTGGAATACTGGTTTCCGGATAACTGATCCCATATCTGTAATGGGGCAGGATTTGGCCAAATCACAAGTAATCTATATAGGATTTGAATTTGGTAAATCCAAATACCAAATCCAAACCCATTCATATATTAATATTGTGTTTATTTGAATATGCTAATTATAGTTTAGATTTGATCTATTGAGTTACAGTAAATTTGGTGTTTGGATGGTACAATGTAAGGCAGAAAAAGGTAGAGACCTCAGTTGTTTTTACGTTGTAAAAATATTTTTTTGTTTCACACTTTAATTGGACGCCAATGCAGCTAAAGAGTACCCACATGCACAGTGGGGACATGAAATATAGCGGAATTTAGCGGATAATCTGCAGTGGGGACATGAAATATAGCGGAATTTAGCGGATAATCTGCAAGGTATCCTGCTGCAGATGGCTTAAACCAAAAGGAAAGGTTAGTCATATCTTCTAATAAAACTAGTTACAACTCCACACCTTTCCTTTAACAAACCCTAATGGAAAATTGGGTAGTTTTAGGGCACACCCCACATCATCTTTAACCACATTCAGACATATGGGTCCAGCACACATCTTTATATAAACATTTACAAACATTTTCCGTATTTGTTTCTTAAATGTCCTTTTATTGCACTATATGATGTTAGAGTGCCAAGCTAGAGTGCCTATGGTACTGTAGCTGATTCAATGCTATAGATATCTAGTCTCGGTGCAAATGTCTCCACTTATACAACATTACTTTTCGGAGGGAGAGATAAGGATGCATTCAGATATCATGGAGCCCCATTAACTGTCTGGCCAAAACACAGCCATGCCTTGTTACAATTTAACTTGTCTCGGATCCAAAGAACCCCAGTCATTTCTCTGCAAGGCTTGTCCCTGTCACAAAGTGGCTAGGTCCCTGGCAGGTGTCCTGCTTGTCCTTGTCCCCTAAATAATGCCATACAGAGAGAGAGAGAGAGGGTTTGTCTCTTTATGAAATGAAGACATTATTATGCCTTTGTTTATTTTAAAAAGAAACTGCTCCTGCCCCAAACACCTGGAACCGTTGTCACATGTTTTCCCATGGTTCTCTGTTAGAAATTGTCTTGTTTTAAAACAAAGGGAAAGGGCCCCAAAGCACAAATCAAAGTTGACATTTAATCAATATATTAAAGTGGTCCAGGTGCTACAGCCCATGTACTTTAGCTCAGGGAAGTAGACAAGCGGTAACAATTCAGAAAAATATAGGCATTGGGCACTCAAAGGATCCATAGACAGGCCACCAGAAAGTAGTAAAATATGTATTAATATCATCACCTCTACAGCCTTAGGTGCTTCATGCCGAAAAGGCACAATGTCTTGTGCCCAAGATTATATTATAGACTAAAAAGTGCAATGTTCCCTGTGCCATAAGATCCTTTTGGGGATGATTTCTCAGTGATTTTGGTCACACTGACATATGCCCTAGTAGCCATTATTCCCTCCACACAAGTTCTGTATATAATTCTGGTATAATCCTGAAAATTTGGGAAATGTGACATTTCTGCTGTTCTTGTAGCAGTTGGGTTCTGGAATTTGGTCCTTAACAACAACTGAGGGGGTAACAGATTGGCAGTTCTGATATAAATACTAGCTGTTTTACCCTACTATTTCCATCTTGAACAACTACTCTCCACTCTTCTTTCTGCAAATGCTGCTCTACATGGGCCTAGGGCAGTGTCCCCTATCTCCTTACCATCCCAAGCATAGTTGTGGTGTTCAGGCACAGAGAAGTTTTGATTTTAGTGTCAGTGTTCCTTTAAACAGAGCTACAATGAATGGAATCCAGCCAAGATCCTCAGAAGATTAGAAGTGGCATTTCTCATTCAGGGAAACCTTTTGTGTATGCTGTATGCCAGTGCTGTCCAACTTCTGTGGTACCGAGGGCCAAAATTGTACTGGCCTATGTGAAGGAGCACCGATAATGGAAGTCAGTGTTGACCACGCCCCCTTTTAAACCACACCCATGTTATCACAAGAACTTTTAAGATCATATCCAAATTAACGGTGGTAGCACACCAAAAAACTAAATGGTTGGTGCTCACTGCAGGGAATCCCTCATCACTCATATGTGAAAAATTGAAGTCATGTTAAAACATACCCTTAAATCCATATGCCTCATCCTCCCCTGTGGATAATACAACGACCCCCCAACACATGATTAAACACCTTAGGGGCCCTTAACAACAATTTCCAAATTCTAACAAAGAACAATCCCCTAACAGGTTAACATCCCACAGGTAGCGTAGGGCAAGCAGAGAATGGCACACACAAGCAGCACTGGGCAAGCAGAGAATGGCACACACAAGCAGCACTGAGCAAGCAGAGTATGGCACACACAAGCAGCACTGGGCAAGCAGAGAATGGTACACACAAGCAGCACTGGGCAAGCAGAGAATGGCACACAAGCAGCACTGGGCAAGCCGAGAATGGCACACACACAGGGAGGGAAGGCAGAACAGAGCAGGAGACAGGGAAAGCTATCATTCTAATATGTACTACATACAGTGACACAGTGCTGGTGCGCCATTAGCATTTTGAATAAAGTGTGAACAGGTGAACAATGTGGGCAGTTTCAGTCTGGGTCTCAGGTATGAACAGTACAGGCTTTAGGGGAGTGAACAATAGAGGTGCCACAAGTGTGAACAATACAGGGGGATCACAGGTGTGAACAATACATGCGATTAGAGTCTGAATTTAAAGTTTAAACAATGCAGGGGCCAGTTAATCTCTGTAGTGATACCTTTTAAATCTTACATATGGTAAACAGACACAGCATGTGGGGGGCCACAGAAGGGGGGATCGCTGGCCGCCAGTTGGACAGCCCTGCTGTAAACTATCTGCATTGTGCTTCATTTATTATTTTCAACTTTTTTAATGAGAATCACATCTCCTGGCAAAACAAGAGAGAAAAAAATCTTTATTATCGTAACCGGCCATAGTAGATTCAAAATTAATTTTCATTTAAATTGAGAAACGTATTGCCAGGTGAGGAAGGTTACGGGCTATATCAGCCTCTCTGTATCTACAGTCAGCCTGTGTATAACATTTTTTGTATGGCCCCTAAACCTTGAGCAAGGCGATCCGTTTTACATAATTCACCCCCCAATAGGCCCTCTCTGTACCCTTGGGTCCCAAGCTTTAAGTCTGCTCTCTCTCTCTCTCTCTCTCTCTCTCTCTCTTTTTCGATACACTGTTGCAAACGGACATCTGTGCTAAATTAAAATTGAAATTCACTTTGAGGCTGTGGGGTCAAGAAAGTATGAGTGGGTTCTAGACTACAGGCTATATGTTCAGATTGCACTACAAGCAAACATTCCATTTCTTATTGTTTTGGGTTGCCAGTTAGCCGTTTTATTTTCAGAAAATGATTTCAGACTGAATACCTTTCTCTTGCAGTAAATAGTGCTGGGAACAGTGGCTTTTCTCTGTCTTGTCCTTGCCTATGGTTAGTCTTAGTGCCTGAGCTGCCTGATGCTGATAAATAATACCACGATTGCTGCTGATATTTCAGAATATGCTCTCTTTTCAGGCCTCATTTATCTAATAAAAATCAGCACAACAAACGATCTTGTAGCTTTTGTATATCCGTTTTTGAAACACCAACCCACACATACGATCTCGTCCAAAAAGCAGTGAGGTTTTGGATTGTAATACAAATTGAAACAATGCCATATACGCATAGTCATGTCCCTGGGAAAATATAAAGGAAGAAGTGGCGTAACTAGATGTTACTGGACCCCACAGCAACATTTTTTTAGGGCCCCCAAAATATCCAGAGGTTGTCAAGTTATACAAATATATATTAAAATGTATCATTGAGTAGGGCCTCACGGGGTCCCCTGTACCTCCTGGGCCCCCCTGCAGCTGCAGGGTCTGCTTCCTCTATAGTTATGTCCCTGAAAGGAAGGTTTGATTTGTAAATGAAGAAAAGCTTCTTTGGGGACCCACAGATGCAGAAACTGTTAAACTGGCATACTGTATATTCTTTGTGTGACTGAGTTTCTGTGTTGGAATTGCACAGTAATCCTCCTTTGTAAAAACCGAGGATTTGTGGAAAGGCCACCAAGGTCGGGGCCTAGGGCAACAGGTTTTTAGGGGCGGCATGCTGCCCAACCACACCCACATTAGTTGAGAAACACTGGGGATACGCAGAAGATGTGATCATTTTTTAAATTTCCAGTGCGCCAGTCACCATTGCTCTGTTCCTGGTGGTGAAAATTTGTGCAAATAAAAGGGAAGGGACGGCAAATGGCAGTGGGCCTAGGGGTGCCCGCCATATAAATCCAGCCCTGAGTGCCAAATCACCAGTAAAGGCAGGCTTGGATGGGAGCTATAGTTTCAGAGCTGAAGGATTTCAGTGAGGAAAGGCGATCACCATACTCTGGTTGCTGCAGAAATGAAGGTCCCACCATAACAACATCAACTCCAAATTTGTAGGAATTAATTGCTTATCTTTTCTGCTAGATGTTTGATATCACAGTTTAGAGCAAGTATTTCCAAGATGATTTGGTGCATAAAAGCGAATTGTGGCACATGCAAAGATTAATCTGTGTCAAGTAGCAGCCATTTGCATTGCCTCTGATTGATCTTTTCTTCTTTTGCTTTAAACTACATTTCCCTTTTAGCAACAGTCTGATTGTAGTGTTCTTTAAAGGTTTTACTCTGCTTCATAACCCACTGTTTGTTCTTTAATAGAGTCATGAACAGGCCTGGATTTCAGGCTTGGGTGGCCGCTGGTTCCCTAGGCCTGGTGCCCTCGCGAGCGCACTCCAACCGCACGCGCTAGAGCACTGGGGATTACGCTACAGGAGTAGGTCCCTGGTGCTCCTTAGGTTATGGCTGGGTGGCATGCCGCCTCTGAAAACTTGCCACCCTAGGCCTGGGCCTTGGTGGCCTCACCACAAATCAGTAAATGAATGAAAAAAGTACTGACAAGAATTTTCTAGTATTAGATGATATTGATGACAGTGTGATAAATTATCAGTACTAACAAAGTATGGCACCATATCCATACTTGTGTCCTATTGTTTTATAGCCTCTATGTAAGAAGAAAATAAATGACAATAAAAGTAGCTATTAAGAAACAGTATTTTGAATATATTAAACATGATGACGTGGCATGCTCTGCCGCTATCAGAATTGCTGCGCCTGTGTCTGTACAATAAATCAATTTATTAAAGGTGTGACACTGAGTCATGACACGTATGCAAACATCAAAGAGTGTTAGAGCTGTGTCACATTTGGTTGTTCCTCTGCTGGTGGAGAAAATGCAAATGCCACAAAAACCTCTGTCTGTTTGTAGTGGCCAGAATTATATCGTCCTGCCAATGTACTGTACAACACTGTTGTTTCATCACTTCCCAACCAGCAAAAAAAAATACCATGTGCTGCAAATAATTACTTTTTTCAGTTGTTTTGTATTTTTATTTCTTCCAGTAATGTCTAAAGTGTACGTTTTAAAAGTATTTTGGGGCACATTCACTTACCCTAAGGAATTGAGCAAATGTTTTTCCCTGACAATGCAGCATTTTTTGCCCCAAAAATTCGACATGGGAGTTGAATCAGATACAATTACCATTATAGACTATTGCATGGGATTGTCATGATGTTACATTTTCTGAAATAGTAACACACACAAAGACACAATATAGGATGCGGTTATATGAAAGTCGGAATCTGACATGGACTTGTGAAATAAAAAGCAGATAACGGAGAACTGAATAAGGATACGATAAGGATCTCTTGTTTGTCCTGAAAGCACTTGGGTAACAAATGTGTAGTTTGAATATTCAATAAGGACATGTGCCATGGACATTTGGTGTTGTGAGGCCCTTTGAGATGTCCATAGTTCACATGGGAAAGGAGGGAAGGGGGATGTCTCCTGGATACATGCAACCTGGGTGTTATTGCTTATAATTGCACATGAAGCTTTTATCCCAAAGCACTGTGCAAGGTGCTAATTCCCTCACCTTTCTGTCCCTCTGTAAGTTAAAAGCAGGGGTGTAACTACAGAGGAAGCAGACCCTGCGGCTGCAGGGGGGCCCAAGAGGCATAGTGGGCCCCATAAGGCTCTAATTAATTAGGAATTTTAATATATATTGTTAATACAGGGCAACCATTTGATATTTCGGGAGCCCTAAAATTATTTTGCTGTGGGGCCCAATAACATCTAGTTACGCCACTGGTTAAAGGGATTCTGTCATGATTTTTATGGTGTAGTTTTATTTCTAAATTACACTGTTTACATTGCAAATAATTCACTCTACCATATAAAATTTCATTCCTGAACCAGCAAGTGTAATTTTTTTTCAGTTGTATTGGTGTGGAGCGCCATCTCAGCTCATTTTGCCTGGTCATGTGCTTTCAGAAAGAGCCAGCACTTTAGGATGGAACTGCTTTCTGGCAGGCTGTTGTTTCTCCTACTCAATGTAACTGAATGTGTTTCAGTGGGAACTGGATTTAACTATTGAGTGCTGTTCTTAGATCTACCAGGCAGCTGTTATCTTGTGTTAAGGCCCTCATAGATGCAAAGATTTTTCTTTGATAAACGACCGATTTTAGTGCAATCCAACAAGCCGTCAAATTATCGTCAGGTTAGTGGGAATCGAACGATCGTGCATGTAATGATTTTTTGTCCAACATCAGTCAGAAAATTGATCTGTGAAATCTCCTACCTCTCAACTGTCCCGTTTTGAGTGGGGCAGTTCCTCTTTTGACAGATCAACCCTCATTCAGGCGTTTGTACTGGGAAGTCCAGATTTCTCTGCGCTGAACAGCCAAAAAAGATACAATGTTTCTAACTTAATTGGCTCTTGGCAGAGAGCCCAGAATAGACACTTAAGATATATTTTTAACAGATTTGTCTCTTGGGAAAAGTTAGACTCACAGCTTAAAGGGCAATTCACCTTTATTAGTAAAACTGTAATAAAACATAAAAACTACAGAAATGTGTTCAAACTTTCATAACCTGGAAAATGTTGTAAAATAGGCATGGTAATTAAAGGGTGTGGCCGCAAAAAGGGGCTTGGTCAAAAAAATTTGCCACGCTGTGCGCGGCAAATATTTTTATTCCTCTTTCAGTTTCCAGAATGTTGGGAGGTATAAATCTATATATTGTCCAGTTGTTTGCAGGGCCAAGCAGGCAGCTACCCTCGGTTTTCTTGGCTTCAACTAGACAACATCGCTTGAAATGGTCTTTTTAGTTGATGGACAAATCGTACATTTAAACGATCGTTTCAATGATAACGAATTCTTGCCAGCTTTAGGGAGCTGCTATCTGGTTACCTTCCCATTGTTCTGTTGTTAGGCTGCTGGGGGGGAAGGGGAAGTAAATAATTTTTAAATAGTTCGATTATTTTATTATAATGGAGTCTATGGGAGACGGCCTTTCCTTAATGAGCTTTCTGGATTACGGAAATCACGTATCATGTTACCACAAGAAAAATACTTTCTTTTTCTGAAATATGGTGAGAACACGGTAGAACACTATTACTCTGCTTGCAAATAAGTCTGGATGAAAAAAATGGCATTACAGGTATGGCATCCATTATCCAGAAACCCGTTATCCAGAAAGACCAGGCCATCTCCCATAGATTCCATTTTTCCAATTTTTTTCAAATTTTTAAAAATGATTTCTCTTCTCTCTGTAATAATAAAACTGTAGCTTGTGCTTGATCCCAACTAAGATATAATATAAAAACCAACCTATTGGGTGTATTTAAATTATTTTCTAGTAGATTTAAGGTATAAAGATCCAAATTATGGACAGATAAGTTTTCCGTAAAACCACAGGTCCTGAGCATTCTGAATAACAGGTCCCATACCTGTATTATCGGATTTCACTCTGTGTCCTTGTAAAAGTGATTTTCATGGTACCAATTTGTCCTTTCAGCCTAAAAGACCTCGAGGCACCTATTTGGTCATGAAAACAGGCAGGTGGCTGGCCTAGGCTATTAGGCTATAACACTTTTACACACCGGCCCCTTATGTTTTTGGTAGACAATTAAAAAAAGAAAAAAAAGATATTGCTTCCCAACCATTTATAGCAACCAAAAGTACATTTATTATAATAAATATACAGCTACATATGAAAATTATACTGCACTTTAAATGTATGGTACTCATTACTGGAAAAACTCTAAAATAAACATAAATACCTATATAGAAAGTTTGACATAGAATATATTTTGTCTTCTTTACTAGCCCATAAATATGCACTCTATCTCAGTTTAATTCTGTATTCTATCAAAAGTAAAGACAGCCGAGGTAGTGCAGCTTGGGATTAGCTTGGCACTGAGGAGATTTCTCCCACTAAGCAATGACTCAAACGCCGAGCAAAGCCTTGGAATAGTTCTGAAGTCACACACATCCATCATCTGAGAGAATACAATTTCATGCTTGTTTGTGACATTAAAAATCTGGCTTTAAATCCGCAGTACAAAATATCGCAGAGATTGCCCAAAAGGCTAAAGTCACAAACAGATTTTCCATTTTGCAAGCCTGGGACTATGATCCTCTTTATTCTGTTTATATTTGCTTAAAACAATGGGGCTATAGAAACAAATCAAAACGTATAGCACTTGGGATACAAACTAGTTCCTAGCCGAGAAAAACCAGTGGGGTATAACAAACATATTCAGCAATAAACAACACTTCCCATAGCTGCTGGAATGCTGTATGGCAGTTGGGCCTTTGGGCAGTTCAGTCTAAGGGTAAGGGCACACGGGCAGATATGGGGAGATTAGTTGCCCCGTCGACAAATCGATTCTTCTTCGAGGCGACAATCTCCCCAAACTGCCTTCCCACCGGCTATAATGGAAAATCCCCAGTGGGATGGCACTCGCGGCACTTCGTTTTCCGGAGACGCCCGAAGTGAGGCAACTTCGGGCGACTTCGGAAAACGAAGTGCTGCGAGTGCCATCCTGCTGGCGATTTTTGTCGCGGGGGCCACTAAACTCCCCGAATCTACCCGTGTGCCCTTACCCTAAGAGTAGTGTTTTGTTGCTCTAGAGTTTAGTAGCTCAATGGGTGGGGGGGTAAAACATTCTAAATTGCCCCACTTTTAGTTTTGAACTGGAATTGGCTGAAAGTGCCTGGTGCCATTTCTGTATTTTTTCAGAACACACGTATTTATTCTGGGTGGGGTGAACCAAGGGGCATGGACTGACACAATTGGCGGGGGCAAAAATCACACAGAATTATATGTAGAAAGGTTGACAGAGTATATATAATGGTGTAATTTGCAGTCATTTCTGCAGTCTATGTATTTATTTCTACAGTAATGCCAAAAAATGAAAGTGTTTTAAAGTAATGAAAATATAAAGTACTGCTGCCCTGCACTGATAAAATTGGTGTGTTTGCTTTAGAAACACTACTATAGTTTATATAAACTAAACAAGCTGCTGTGTAGCCATGGGGGCAACCATTGTACAGGTTGCATTGCAGATGCAATCTGTAAAACCCATCTGTATTACAGGGCTTATTATCTGTTATCTGCTAAGTAACCTGTGACTTTTCGCTTTTTTTTTTTTTAGCCTAAATGGCTACCCAGTTAACTATTTATGTAAACTGTAGTTGCCTTTGTAAAGCAAAAACATTTTTTTTTTTTTAACTTTTTTATTTTTTGGTGTTACTGTTCCTTAAAGGGGAGATATTTGTATAATTAAAGATGTTTTAGATGACAATAGCTTATTCATATGCTGTTCTCATTTACCATGATAGTAATTTCACAGCAACAGTCCCCTGTTAGATATTAATTGCACCAATTCCAAATGATTGACGTTTAAATCATTGAAGAAAGATTATGGACATTTTCCCAAGCTTTTGTTCTTCACATGCAACCCCCGCTGAGCTGCAAGCCGACCTGCACACCCAGCTACAACACAAGTTCTATGTTTATAAGCATATATGTTACAGGTCCTTCCTTCATGGTTGTGTATTGCAGAAATATTAATATCCATCATTTTGATTTTCACACTTCTGCCATTCATATAACATTGCATTTTCAAGCATGAGCTCTTTCTTGATAGGTGATAGGGTTGCTTTGAATAGCCAGTAGCCAGGTAAGTATAGGCTTATTTGTGTAGTATTTGACCTTAGGGCAGAAACCCTATTCTTAGGGCAATTACACATGGGATGTTTTGTTGGCCATGATAAATCTTGACTACCGCAGGCAACAAATGTCCCTTGTGTCTGTTTCATAGGCTAAAATGCTAAGTTGGAGTTTTCTTGAAAAGAGACTCTGGGGCTACTTTGGAAAGTAGCTGCATATGTTGGAGATTTGTATTACATATTGTACAATGAAAGCAAATTTAACCTAAGAAATTGAAAGCAATATCTTCCGGCCCCTCTAGGGCAGAGACAGACAAGAAGATTCAGGGAGATCAGTTGCCCGACGACAAATTATCTCTTCTTCGGGCGACTAATCTCCCCAAACTGCCTCCCCATCGGCTAGAATCTAAAGCGCAGGCGGGATGACACTTGGAGCACTTCGTTATCCGAAGTTGCCCGAAGTTTCCTCGAGAAAACTTCGGGCAACTTCGGAAAACAAAGCTATCCGAGTGCCATCCTGCCGGTGATTTCAATTCTAGCCGGCGGGGAGGCCGTTTGAGCCGATTTGTCTCACTGGGCGATTTAATCTCCCCAAATCTTCTCGTCTGTCTCAGCCCTTAGAGGAAGATGTAGCCAGAACCAGCAGTGCAGGGAGTAGCAATTTTGCAGTAGCCAGTGCCCCTCCGACAAAGGCCTCATTTCGCTAAGGAGAATCACAGAAGTATGCAATACATTGTGGGATGTCTTGACTGTATGGTAGCTGACTACTCCAACATTGTATCAGTGGCACATGTAGTCAGAACCAGCAGTGCAGAGAACATCAGATACAGCTTTCAATAATAGCAGCTGCATCTACAAATACCTTACCAATCACTAAACATTTACAAATAATGTGTATTGTAAATTTGCTTAGACTTATATTTGCTTTAAATTGTATATATCTGTTAACTATAGGGATGCACCAGTTCGGGCTTTGGCCAAATTCAAGCCTTTTTCAGCAGGATTCAGGTTCGGTGTAATCCAAGAGCCTGGCTGACCCAAATCCATGAGGTCACATGATTAAGGGGATCAAATTGTTTTCTTTATTATGGTTCTGATGTGGTTCAGGATTCTGCTAAATATGTTCTGAGAGATTTAGGATTCAGCTGAATTCTGAAAATAGGGGTTCTGCTGAATCAAAAAAATAGGGATTTGGTGAAATCCTGAAAATAGGGATTTGGTGCATCTCTAGTTGACTGCTGTTTGCAGTAGACTAAGTATCTCCTGCCTGTAGCTTTCATAAAATGTGTTTTATTTGTTTGGTAAACATACGGAAAAGAAATATAATTGTTTGAAACTGTATCAGACTTGCTGATACCCTGTTGCGTTTGGAAACATATTGGAAGGCCTGTTTCCTGTAAAATGTTATTACTGCCAGAATTAATGCAGTATAAAAATAAAAGGACAACATTCTAAACCCCCTTCTTTTTGTCTTTGCCTATTTTTAAAGAGAAGCAAAATATAACTGGGAAATGACCCTGATTGCTAAGGAAAAAATACAGTTAAGTGTCACTGCAACAAATGCAGTTGCTTTTCAGCAATATTTATGCCTGACAGTCCAGAACTAGTACGTTTCAGTCCTAAAATGCTCATTAGCTCATTTGCCCTGTGCCAACTGTCTGAAAGTTTGCTGAGCATTGAGGTGCCCATTGCACAGAGCTAGGTTATTCTTGTGATCACAAATCTCCTGTCTGTATTTCTTGATGCACAGTTGGCCAGATTTTCCCAGGTAGGTTGGGCGAGGGACAAAAATGTTCCAATTTTCACATCATAAATGTTGAGAGGTTCATAGGATTATTTGCAATTCATAAAATGTTAAAGAGCTCAGCAGGATTTTATGTAGATGTGTAATAATTTTGGAGCCAGGAGGAACATTTTAGGAGCTACGGCTACTTAGTTGTTGGGATATAATTGAATTAATAAAGGATAACTGTGTTCCAATAAGCAGTTCCTGTTGTGCAGATATGAGTAAATGATCTAACTCAGCTAACGTGTGTTCTTTGCACTTAATGATAGCTGTGTGTATGCCTCTGGCTCTCTATAAGCAGGGCTGCTGAGTTTTGGCTTGAGACACATTGCTGAGAGGGAATTGAGGACCAATTGTTTGTTTTATTTGCTGTTCAGCGAGCCAGGGTGATCAGCAGGTAATCTAACCGGATCACACACATTTCCCTGCTTCTGCTTCCACGAACTAAACGTGCTGCTGCCTTTCTTGCCAAGAGCAGTGGGTTCATTCGGGAGAGAGAACCCAGGGGAGCTGTGCGAGGCCCAGGTTTGGCCATGTTTTTTGTGTTTCCAGGCAAAATTGTGAGCTAAGCAGGTTACAAGTGCTGAAGTCAGGGCTTGAATCATTATGACTCATGACACCACTACATTTCTTATTGTTGATTGAGTGTGTCACCCTCTATAAGCTCCACAGTATTCTTGCCAAGCTGTTCTTTATTTCTGAAGTTTATTCACACATTCTAGCTTCACCCCAAGTCCACCTCAGGCTGGTGCCAAACAACACGGCTTTGTGTGCTATTTAAGGGCTAGTAACCCATGCTTAGGCACAGGCTTTGTATTCATTTTATTTTACTATAAATCTTTAATAAAACATATGGCCCTGGCCACCCGTGAAATGCCCAATACCCACCTTTACCTATGCAATTGACATAAGTGATGTTAATTTTCACCCCAAAATTGCACATTTTAAGTAGGGATGCACCGAATCCACTATTTTGGATTCGGCCGAACCCCCGAATCCTTTGTGAAAGATTCAGCCGAATACCGAACCGAATCCGAACCCTAATTTGCATATGCAAATTATGGGTGGGAAGGGGAAAACATTTTTTAATTCCTTGTTTTCTGACAAAAAGTCACGTGATTTCCTTCCCGCCCCTAATTTGCATATGCAAATTAGGGTTCGGATTCGGTTCGGCCAGGAAGAAGGATTCGGCCGAATCCGAATCCTTCTGAAAAAGGCCGAATCCTGGCCGAATCCCGAACCGAATCCTGGATTCGGTGCATCCCTAATTTTAAGTGTTTTACATTTAATAAGGGTTAGCATGGTGGGAATCAAGACTTTCTTTGTCAGTGTACTTTGACAGGAAACCCGTTTTCCACAAAGTGAGAATTACGGAAAGGGTGTCTTTTTCTATAATTTTTAAAATTGATTTATTTTTCTTTGTAATTAA
Organism: Xenopus laevis; assembly: GCF_017654675.1. NCBI lineage: Eukaryota > Metazoa > Chordata > Amphibia > Anura > Pipidae > Xenopus > Xenopus laevis. The sequence continues at coordinate 201,134,281 of NC_054371.1, forward strand.
ACAGAAAATCGTACTTGATCTCAACTAAGATATAATGAATCCTTGTTGGAAGCAAAACCAGCCTATTGGGTTTAATTAATGTTTCTAATAGACTTAAGGTATGAAAATCCAAATGATAGAAAGATCCATGGATAACAGGTCCCATACCTGTACTGCACATGCCTATACTACTAATGCTATTATCTGCAAATTATCTGCAAATTTGTATTCATTTGTGTGAATGGCAGTAGCCATGATTGGTCTGAACAGGTAGCAAGATAGAATAAATAATGGAATGGTACCTTGCAGTTACAAAGGAATAATGTTTTAAACAGCAGGAGCCCTACATGGGGGCCCACAGAACATATATTGTTTTCTTACAGCTTAATTGGTCATTGTAAGCCTTGTAAGCCTGATCATTTGAAAAATCAGGTACACATAAGAAAATGCAATTTGTTATGTTGCACTGATTACAAGCACAATGCCTTTAATTTAATGTGCAATCCTCGTGATTTCTAGACTGTTTCACCTTAATCCAATGTCCCTGTAAATATAATACAGTGTTATTCGCTATAGGTAGGAGAGAGCAGGCCAATATTATTATTATTATTATTATTATTATTAACATGTATTTATATAGCACCAACATATTGCATAGCGCTGAATAACACTCTAGTTATGCTGTAAGAGCAAATCACAAGCTCCTTTTTAAATATGAGTGATCTCCATTAAAGATGGGCGAATTTCCACTTTCGCCGCATTGGAATAAATTCACGAAAATCCACCGGCAAAATTAATGGATGGCCATTGCTTTTAATGGGCGCTGGCGTCAGTTTTGACACCGGCGCCCATTTTGATGCCGGCAATTTTTTTGCCCGTTTCGCGAATTTTGTGGCAAACTTCACCCATCACTAATCTCCATCCCTGCATGTATGAAGGAAATCTTCACTACTTCCTTCACTCTTTTCCATTATTATCAATAAAACAGCAGCCTATGTCTCTTGCACTGTGTACAAGAGAAATACTCCCCAATTTATTTTAATGTATATTTAAAGGGGTTGTTCACCTTTGAGTTCACTTTTAGTATGATGTAGAGAGTGATATTCTGATATAATTTGCAATTGGTTTTCATTTATTACTATTTGTGTTTTGGAGTTATTTAGCTTTTTATTCAGCAGCTCTATACTTTGCAGTTGCTAGGGTTCAAATTACCCTAGCAAACCATGCAATGATTTGAATAAGAGACTGGAATATGAATAGGATAGGGCCTGAATAGACAGATAAGTAATAAAAAAGCAATAACCATAAAACTGTAACTTTACAGAGCATTTGTTTTCAGATGAGGTCAGTGACCCCCGTTTGAAATCCAAAACGAGAATTGGCCATTCTATAACATACTTTTAAGCAAAATACAGGTATGGGATTGGTTATCCACAAAGCTCTGAATTACGGAATGGCTGTCTCCAATAGATTCCATTTTATCCAAATAATCCAAATTATTTTCTTTCTCTCTGTAATAATAAAACAGTACATTGTACTTGATCCAAACGAAGATATAATTAATCCTTATTGGAAGCAAAATTCAGCCTATTGGGTTTATTTAATGTTTACATAATTTTGTAGTAGATTTAAGGTAGGAAGATCTAATTATGGAAAATCTGTTATCTGGAAAACCACAGCTCCCGAACATTCTGGATAAAAGGTCCCAGACCTGTAAGCATATTCTTCTGCTAAACAAATGTTATATGTTCTACTCAATATCCTGTTAAAAACCTAGAATTATGCATGAGTTTATGTATATTTGTGCAAACACACACTTTTTAATATGTACTTGTATTTAATATATTATGAAGCGTATGTGGAAGCTCGCGGTTTTCTCTATTTTTCTTTCTTTAAGTGGAAAATATCTGACATGCTTCAGTGAATTACTTGGCAGGGTATTGCAGACTGCTAAAACCTCTCAGGAATGACCATAAGACTGTGCTTTGATATTAGAAAGGCAGATAGGTAGGATCATTTTGTAGCATGTGAGCAAGAGCCTGTTATCCGTTGGACAGGATGCATTGGAAACCATACTCGATCAAAATGAATATTTACACGATGGGAGTGTTCAGTGCCTTGCCATACAAAACGAAAAGGTGCCAGAGATTAGGAGATGTACAGGAACAACAGAACGCCTGTTGATATTAAAGGGGATCTCCACCAAAAACTGTTTTGAATGTAACAGAAATGAAAGAAGAGCTAATACCGAGCACTTTCCAGTGAACGTTTATCAAAAACTGCCAATGGTTTTCACGTTATGTGTAAATGTGAATGTTGAATTAAATCTAACTGAAAGCAGTATTTGTTGATCATTCTTGCAAACAATGGAACTGTAGTTGGTTCTTTTCCAGGTCTGTTAAAGAGGTGGTTCAACTTTTAGTTAACTTTTAGGGGGTTATTTATCAAAGGTTGAGTTTGAGGTTTTTTTATACCTTGAATGGTTTCTAATTTATGAAAAAACTCGAATCCGTGAGTTTGGTGTGAAAAACCCGAATAATGCAAATTTATCAAGTTTTCATCTAAAAAGAAACTCGAATCGATTGAATTCATCTAGTTTTCAAGCAAAACCGGAAAAAAACTTGAGCATCATGAATATTGAAAACATCTTCAAATGGTTCAAGGTACTGGTACCCGCGGGTTGAGGGTGGAATTTCCGGGTGCGGGTATAGACGTGGGTTGGGGGTTGTGC